>NW_026858870.1:0-80291 GCF_026571515.1 Ruditapes philippinarum
CTTTTTTCAGTTAAGTTTTTGACTTATAATCGTCGGTCAATATGAAAATTGAATTCTTAAAATTTATTTTACAATTTTAATAAAAAAAGAGTAGTAAACGTAAAAAACTCAGTATTAAAATAGCACATAAAAAACACAAAAAAGAGAGGAAAGCAATATTCATAAAATCTGTATTTTTGTTATTAAGATAGATATTACAATTATTGTATAATTAACAAAAATGCTCAACATGACATGGTAATATAACCAGTGTCATATTTTTACTAAGTGTGAACAGATACCTTAAGAGGGGGTCTTCGCTAATAGCGATTACATAATAAGGGGCAATTCCACAGGTGTGGTGTTGATCATGCGTTACACATATGGATTATAAATGATTGTATACATGTATATCCGTTGCTATTAATAATCACGATCATAAAGAAATAACAAGTAATATTCTAATCTCTAGCATGCCATTCAAAGTTCATAATGAACAATGTCTTCCGTCCGTTCATTTTGGTAAAAACCAATTAAGCATTGAAAAGTTTATAAGAATATCATAACATCATATGTCTACTAGTTCATCTTCACTTTCTGCATTTCTTGCTTGGACGCCCTTTGATGCTTTGCATCAATGCTTTTCTTGTCTTACTTAAAATAAAATAAGGATATGTTAAACAAGTGTATGTCTTAATTTGTTTCTCTACAAACAAGGTGCTCTAAGTCATGTTTAGTCTCATGATCGGCAATCCACACTCAAATAATTTGTTATCTACCAGTTCTAACTTCTAATCTAAACCACTTTGATGACTGCATAAACTGCATAAGACCGTGCTTGTACGTTACTTGGTGCTAGGTGGATGATTATATGTTAACTTAGAGTATATATGCTGCTTTATATGGTACAAGGTGGGTGAGATACGTTAACAAAGGCTGAATATGCTGCTTAAGACGGTACTAGGTGGGTGAAATATTTAAACAAAGACTGAATATGCTGCTTAAAACGGTGCTAGGTGGGTGAGATATGTTAACACAGACTGAATATGCTGCTTAAGACTGTGCTAGGTGGGTGAGATATGTTAACAAAGACTGAATACGCTGCTTAAGACCGTGCTAGGTGGGTGAGATATGTTAAAAAAGGCTGATTATACTGCTTTAGACAGTGCTAGGCCGGTCATATATTTAAACAAAGACTGAATTTGCTGCTTCAGAATGTGCTAGGTGGGTGAGATATGTTAACAAATACTGAATACACTGCTAAGATGTTATGTTATATGTGGATGTGACATTTTAACAACGACTGAATATACTGCTTTAGGCGGTGCTAGAGGATTGAAATAATAATGTTAACATAGACTCAATATACTGATTTAGATGGTGCTATGTGTGCGAGAGCTGAGAGCTTCTTTCGGGTAAAATTTGGAGTAGACTGGCATATATTGTATTACCCAAACTGCACGCGTTAACATATTTCAAAATTAAGTAAAATGAAATAGCTAAAATCTTGCCATCATCCATACATTATAACATAAAAGAACACTAATTTTGTTGAAAGTAGTTATGGGAAAACGATTTATCTTTGTCCAAACCTTCAGAAATTATCTAACCAAGTTAGCCCTACGATAATACGAGAAAAAACAGGATAATGTTTATTTACAAGAGCTTGACATTCTATCAATAATCGAAAAATATAAGCAAATAAGAGGATATTTGTTCGTTTCAGTGAAATATGGAATATATATGTTCATGAAACATCATAAAATGCCACATAAATGTTTGACGTTTCACTCCCAAGACGTTTCACTATTGAGACATTTCACTCCCAAGACGGTTCACACCGAGACGTTTCACTCACGATTTGTAATTTGTAATTGTATAGACGTGTCACTCCCATTCTTTTAAAATGTTATTAGGAAAATTTGATGAGAGGTTGAAATGAAAGACACATTTCTGAAATTTTATTTTTTCAACTGCATGAGAAAATTCTATGTATAATAAATTAAGAAATATAATAGAATATTATAACATAAATTAAAAATGAAAATTTTCATGAACAACAAAGACATATTATAGGTATCAATTTGAGTATCAAAATCACTACCAGTACAGTTATAAGTTTTTCTATAGAAAAAAAATGTATCGCTAATCTGATTTAACAAAGAAATGATGAAATTTACTATAAAGTGTTCCAGTTACCAAAGAAAACATGGGGCTTGATTTGACAAAGAAATTTACATAGTTCCTGTTTTCATTTTATTAATAAATTATTAATAAAATATTATGTAAATGATTGTTGTTTCAATTGACAATTAATTGAAAAGAAAAATAATTAAACTTAAAAGAAAAATATGACATATGTATGTTTTTCTGTATTTAATAAGTAAATAAATGTTTCTATAAGACCTCAACTACTTAATACAATATTACTTGCACTTACAGCATACAAGTTTCCCTATATACATTCTTCATTGACAAATGTTTTTGTTGTGATAAAGGTTGGTTATATACCACAGAACACATAATTATTATAAAGGAATATTATTATATACTTTATTTTAAGATAAGCTATGCTTATCCTTAAGAATAATATTTTTATTAGCAGTTTCATAAAAGAAAGTCACTTGGAAAATTATAATAATGTCAATATTTTGATATCAGTTACTTTTATTAAAATAATAATTCTTAAAGTAATAAAAAATCAAATATTATATACATTTGTATATTTATAATTTTTTGTAAGTTTAAAACTATGAAATGCAAAAAATGTGTATGAAATTAATTATTATTTTAAATTATTGCTTTATCAGTAAACAGTAGCCATTAAACAAATATTATTGCGGTGCCAACAGTAATCCGTCACCCTACATGTAGTTGTATAAACACCGAGACTATCAACTAACAGTTTGACATCACTTTTATACATCAGTTGTTAGCATTAACAGTTTACTAATCAGTTGTTTATTGAACCATTTAAATTATTTTCAGACAACAACCACATATAACAAATGTCTTGGAAACAGAAACTTCTCCAAAAGTTTTGTTTTAAATATATAACAAAGGTGAAATAATATCTAATCAGGTAAGATATAAATAAATTATGTAAAATGATTTGCAAAGATTTCTCCAATCAAATAAAATAACTAAACTTACACAACTTGTAGTACTGAGATGCCCTTTAAGTATTTTAATTCATTTTTTTTATTAAATTTAAGTTAAATTTTACTATATCACAAGTATCAGAATAATTTTGGTATAAAAAGGAAGTTAAACGTCTTGAAATCATTGGTAGTGAACCGTCTTGGTGTGAACCGTTCTAATAGTGAAACGTCTGTCTACCGGGGCGCGCGACCCAGTACTTGTGACATTACTCGCTAGTCGCTACCAGAAACATATCGTGGTGAACGGTGAAACAAAACTACAGATTCTTGAAAATTTCCAGTCTTCAAAATAAGCGCCAGCCCGATGCCACTAAATTTTGCATCAGTCCGCTGATTATTGCAAGGTTGTTGGTCCAATGGGCCAGCAGTTTTTTTTTTGCCATGAAAAGGTACCGTCGAGGAAATTTTCATCAAGAAAATGGGGCAGGGCCGGTTCTCATAAAATCAATCTGTCTGCTTATTTTGGCAAATAAAACCAATCAATTTCAGTCCTAAATGTTCAAAACACTGCAAGAGAGAGGGCTAATATTGTATTCAGTAATGGAGGTCGCCCATTCTTTCTTGGATATTTTGCCGTACCGCACCGTACAGTTAAAGGAACTCCATTGAGCTTTATAAGCCAAAAAACATTTAATTTTAATTTTTCATATAGATAAACAAGAACACTTAAAAACAGAAATATAATAAATATAGTCAAGACATATACAAGATTGAAGAAATACATTGAAAATCATATATAAATTTGTGCTATTCTCAGTCCGATTTGATTGAAAAGCGTTTTTGCACATAAGTTATTAGTATAGATCTACATCAAATGGAGTAATAATCTCAAAAAATTATTTCCAGTCCCGTCATGTCAAAAAACCTCAGTGGAGTCCCTTTAAGGAAATTACACCATTATTTAACTATCATGATTTTGTTATTATTAATTAAAGTAAGATATTTTGTGTATAAATGGTTTGTGTGTAGCAAACTGTGTCATGTATTACTAATGCACTAGTGTTAAATAAATTATTTAGCATTATTACCTGATACCTTATATAAATGTAATTTGTTATTATTTACTGTTTTCTGAAATTCTAAAAACGTCAACATTCGCGAACTATTGACCGGTCAATAGTTTCGACTGTTTCCCTCTCGTGCTCCTCTATGACGTCATTGACGTCATAGAGGATTCCCACTTGAAGCGTCCATCGATCTTGATCATGAACCAGACGTGACGTGACATAGTTAAGATATTTATTTTAATTATTAACATATATGTGCAAAACAATTTGTTGTTCCTTTTTTCTTCTGCAAATAGTGTTAAAACAGTAGTTGATCAGGTAATAAAACAGTTAAGCCCTTCCACCTCGGGCCAACAGTTTGACTGTTCCCAAATCACATATGAAATAACTGTATACTATTGTTAAATAAATTATTTACAAATAAATTATAATAGTAAATTTAAGTGACAAAAACATATATATGACCTAGTATGCTTACAAAATTATGTAAGAACTTCTTTTAATAAAACATGTAATGTTTTATTAAATATAATAATCATGCATTTTCATAATTCTAAATATCTTTTATAGAATCAAAATAATGTCTTAAAGCTTTGATTTTGTTTTCTTTTGCTTACAATACAAATTTGTCTTCAAAATGTAGAGAGGAAGAACTCATGAAGCTTTACATCAAAAATGAGTAAGTTCATATTCGTTTCCACATTCATTGTTGATCTATAAATAGTAAACTAAGACACGTCTGCCTAAACATAAGGTCTTTAAAGAATTTTCAAAGCTGTCAATATATGGCCTAGAATACAAGAAGTAATATGCTTCTTTCAAAATTATCAAGGGAAGCATGATTAAGTGGTTTCCTTTACCCATCAATTTATTACTTCTCTACGTATTTGGTCCAGCTAAAGATGACCAGGTCTTGTAAGATTTAAAATTTTACTGGGCCGAATGTCCTGTGATTTTTAAAGTTTTTTGTGAAAACTGTGAAAACATCGATAAAGCTTCGACTAGATGTAGATCTGGATCACAAGGCGCTTGACGAGAAAGCACACAATTCCATAAAAATAAAGGGCCCCGTGATTTTGTAAGACACAATACACAAATTGGCATATACATAGTAATATCACCCGCACTGTAGGTGATATATTTGGATGAAATCGCAGGGACATGAAGAGGTAGTTTCTTAAAATTTGCTACCGTGTCCAAATGTGTTTATGTTTTTGTTACTTTTGAAAAACACACTAACAAATGACTTAAAATTTAATGCTGACCATATAATCTTTATTACTTTTTATGTTTGTGCAATTAAAAAATAAAATAAATTAAGTTTAAAGCATTGTTTCTTTTCCAGGTTTCGAGCCCAATAAATTGAATTGAGATTATGAATGAAATTACATGTTTATGTGATCAATTACGTTACATAAAAAATATTACATAAAAAATATGTTACAAGTTACACAAATTCTATATGCATTTTTTCATCTGGAAATTATTTCATACATGTATTTATTTTTATATATTAATATATCGACCTTTGTCCTCAGGTAATCTTAAACAGTGATAACATGGCATCTTCCTACGACAATTCCTCGGAGGAACAAACAGAACTACGCAGACTTCACATTAAACTTATCTCTGAAATTAACGATAATTTAGATCAAAAAAGCATAGAGTATGAAAAATTATTTTTTTATTTCGGAACTTATGTGCCTCCAGGATTAATTGCCAATAAATCAAGTCTAGATAAATTTAAAACTTTATGCACCAGAAACATCATTACACCAGGAGAAAATTATGAAAAATTGAAACAGATATGTCGAGACAGTGGAAATGATACTCATGTAAATACAATAGAAAAATATGAAAAGGAAATGGAAAAAGTTCGAACTCGACATAGATATACAGGTATGTACAAATAGAAATTCAAGTTTATCTGAAAGAAAAAAAAAACCTTTTTATTTGTTGTACATGTATACATGTAGATATTATATTAATGTAATTGCATACTACATCACCCTTTTGAACCAGTTACTAAATGATTACAAAAGCAGTCAAAGATATGAATGGTATTTTAAAGATTACTACTAGGGTATATATTTTTGATCTATAATTTTGTTCAAGAGAGGATCTTCTAAATTACTAGTACTTGTATTCATTAACTGAAATATTACTTTAGAACGTTTTATCATAATGTTTTTATTCAGTTTGGAATTTAATACATGGAGATATCAATTTTGAGTGCATTTTTAAAGAATTATGCATGGTTTGCATTCAAATGCACAGGAGCATAATCACGCAGACCGATACAGTTTTGAACAATAATCCATGCATAATGATAATATAGAACAAATAATATGTATTTCTATTCTAATACATTTAATAAAGGAATTGATAAGAATATGGAAAAATTATATTGAGCGTAATGATATTCTCACTGACGTCATTTAGTTCATTGACGTCATATATGACATCACATAACATGAAAGCATTTGTTTTTAATGTTGTTTATAAAATTATGTAATGTGTTATAATGCACTTGATTGTCCTGATTGAAAGGAAAATAGTGCGAAGCGTGTTAGAATTAGATAAGTATGTTTACTGTTTTCTATTCATGGTCAATTCCTAGGCACCAAAACTCAAAACCGGTGATATTTAGCCTATAAACCTTAAGGCACCAAAACTCAAAACCGGTGATATTTAGCCTATAAACCTTAAGGCACCAAAACTCAAAACCGGTGATATTTAGCCTATCAACACAGCTCAGACATATTATATCTTAAATAACACAAACTTTCGGTCCTTCTATATTCAAATGGAAACTGAAACTTTCGGTCCTTCTATATTCAAATGAAAACTGAAACTTTTGGTCCTTCTTTATTCAAATGGAAACTGAAACTTTCGGTCCTTCTATATTTAAAAGGAAAATTGAGGGTCGTATATATTCAGATATTTCTGTGAATCATGTCGCTTATTGGAGATACACTTGACTATACAACTGAAAGTAATTATGGCAAACACTGAAGAGTTGTACTTTTTGTAGATTTTAAGATATTGCTAAAGAGCTATAAGAACTGAGGTATTGTTACAGTTATGTCGGCGTTATTGTTGTTGTTGCCGTTGCCATTCCAAACTTGTACTTTTGATCATATTTTCACGAAGTGGTCAAGGTGAGGTATAATGATGGGGCTATGTCCTGCGTCCGTCGTCCTGCGTCATTCATCGTCAACAATTGGGTTGTTAACAGTCTAGCAGTCACAGTTTTGATTGGATCATCATCAAACTTTGTCAGAATGTTTGTCTCAATGAAATACAGATCGAGTTCGAAGATGGGTTATCTTGGGTCAAAACCTAGGTTACAGGAGCTAAAAATAGAAAAAGCTTATTAACACTCTAGAGGCTGCAGTTTTCATCCAAATATTCTTGAAATTTGTCAGGAAGGTTGTTTTAATGATATCTAGGTCAAGTTCGAAGATGGGTCATCTCCGGTCAAAAACTAGGTCACAGGAGCTAAAAATAGAAAAAGCTTGTTAACACTCTAGTGGTTTCAGTTTTCATCCAAATATTCTGGAAATTTGTCAGGAATGTTTTTTTGATGATATCTAGGTCAAGATCGAAGATGGGTTATCTCCGGTCAAAAACTAGGTCACAGGAGCTAAAAATAGAAAAAGCTTGTTAACACTCTAGTGGTTTCAGTTTTCATCCAAATATTCTGGAAATTTGTCAGGAAGGTTGTTTTGATGATATCTAGGTCAAGTTCGAAGATGGGTCATCTCCGGTCAAAAACTAGGTCACAAGAGCTAAAAATAGAAAAAGCTTGTTAACACTCTAGGGGCTGCAGTTTTCATCCAAATATTCTGGAAATTGGTCAGGAAAGTTGTTTTTATGATTTCTAGGTCAAGTTCGAAGATGGGTCATCTCCGGTCAAAAACTAGGTCACAGGAGCTAAAAATAGAAAATGCTTGTTAACACTCTAGTGGCTGCAGTTTTCATCCAAATATTCTGGAAATTGGTCAGGAAAGTTGTTTTGATGTTTTTCAGGTCAAGTTCGAAGATGGGTCATCTCCGGTCAAAAACTAGGTCACAGGAGCTAAAAATAGAAAAAGCTTTTTAACACTCTAGAGGCTGCAGTTTTCATCCAAATATTCTTGAAATGTGTCAGGAAGGTTGTTTTAATGATTTCTAGGTCAAGTTCGAAGATGGGTCATCTCCAGTCAAAAACTAGGCCACAGGAGCTAAAAATAGAAAAAGCTTGTTAACACTCTAATGGCTGCAGTTTTCATCCAAATATTCTGGAAATTTGTCAGGAAGGTTGTTTTGATGATATCTAGGTCAAGATCGAAGATGGGTTATCTCCGGTCAAAAACTAGGTCACAGGAGCTAAAAATAGAAAAGGCTTGTTAACACTCTAGTGGCTGCAGTTTTGATTCAAATATTCTGGAATTTTGTCAGGAAGGTTGTTTTGATGATTTCTGGGTCAAGTGCTAAGATTGGTCATGTCCGGTCAAAAACTAGGTCACAGGAGCTAAAAAAAAGAAAAATGTTTTAAACACTCTAGTGGCTGCAGTTTTGATCTAAAGTTCCTGAAAATTGGTCAGGAAGGTTGTTTTGATGATTTCTAGGTCAAGTTTGAATATGGGTCGTGTCCGGTCATCAAACTTGGCCATGATGCTTGTTTAAGACATTGCTTGGATGCGGTTGTGTCAGGTGAGCGATCCAGGGCCATCATGGCCCTTTTGTTTAAGTTTTTCGTGTATTGTTTTCACACTTGGCCAAGACAACTCTTAGACAAAACTTTTAAATAGACCAGACTAACCTTGACCTTTATTCATAAATAAAAGAAAAAACAAAGAAAAAATTTGCCAGTGCTAGCCCTCAGCCAAATTGATATTTATGGTTATGTGAAAACCATTTCTAACAACAAATCTAAGATGAGCAAAAATTTGGGGCCCTTTTTAGGGGAATTAGAGCAAAAGCCTTTTTTTTGTAAGTTTAAATTCATGGTCCCCTTAACTTTGGGCCAGCTTACCAAAGGCAAAAACAAGTTGGGTTTTTGTTTTTAGTTCCCTAGTTAATAAAAGTTTTTTTTTTTGGATTTTTTAACAAATTTTAAACTTTAAAAAATTTTTTTTTTTCTTTTGAAAAACAAAAAAATGGCACATGAAAAAATTTCATTTTTTAAAAAAACAAAATAAACCCGGGAAATTTGGAATTTAAAAGGGAGGGCCCAGGCTTGGGTTATTTTAACAAAGGGGCTTGCCCCCCATTTTTTATTTACATAGGAAAAAAGCAAAACACAAATATATTTAAAACCCCAAATACAAAAAACAAAACCTTTCCCCAACCAAAACCCTACCAAAGTAGCCCCCTGTCAGATAACAACTTTTTCCCGGCCCCAAAACCCTGTCCCGGGGTCTCAAAAAAGGGGTATGTCCCCCCCCAAAACAAGATAAATGTTTTAAATGTTGTTTTTTCCCAAATTAAAAAAGAAACCCCCGTCCCAAAAAAACATTTTGTTTTGGGGCCATCTATGAACCAAACCCCTTATACAAATTATCATGCAAACAATGCCACCCCAATAAAACCCTTTTTTAAAAAAAATGATGTTTTCCCCCAGTGGTCGACAGACCGGGGAAATTTGGGAAATGTTTTTATAAATGCTCCCCGGGGAAAAAGGGAAAAAACCCCTTTGCCCGTCCCCCCACCCCCGATTCAAAGGGTTTTTCTTCATGTTTTAAAACCCTTAAAAATAACAAGTTTTCTTTCATTTTGCCATATTGGGGTTTCAAAAGGTTTCAGGAACCCAAAAAATCTTTTTTTTAAAAATTAAAACCCCTTTTTTTTATACCTTAATTAAATTTTTTTTTTAAATTTTTTAAAAAAATATTTTGGCTTTTTCTTTTAAAGATTAAAATGTTTTCCCGTTTTAATTTTCGTTTTAAAAGTAAAAGAAAATTTATTGGGTTTCCCCTTAAAGGCCCCTTTGTTTAAGGGTTTTTTCCCCCAACTTTAAAGAAGAGGGGGGAAAATTTCCCTTTTCATTTGTCCCGGGCCGTTTAGTTCCCCCTAGACCCAAAAGGTTTTCCCAAAATTTATAAACTAAAGAAAACCCTTTTGGCCTAGGAAATTCAACTTGGGTTTTGGTGATTTTGGGGCCCCCTGACCAGTAGATTTACCCCTTTGATTTTGGGGTTTAAGGGGGCCCAAAAAAGGGTTAAAAGGGCACAATTGACCTTGTTAAAATTAAAAAAAAGTTTTTTCCCATCAAAAAACTAAAGCAACCCCTTTAAAGGGCCCAGGAAAAATTCAAAAATTTGTATGGGGGATTGGTCCCCTTTTACCAGCCCGAAAGACCCCTAAATTTATTTTGGGGGCAAAAGGGGCAAAAATTTACATTTAAAACCTTTTTAGGTTTAAAAAAAGGTTTCCCAATCAAACTAAAAAAACGCTTTTTTGGGGGTAGGAAAATTCCAAAATTGGGAGGTGATTGGTTCCCTGAAACCAAATAGGGGACCCCCCCAAATTTAATTTTTTGGAAAAACCCAAGGGGGCAAAAGTCATTTTTTACCTTGTTAAATTAAAAAGAAAGGGTTTCCCGACCAATAAAAAAACATCCCCCAAGTTGACCTTTGGTTTAATTTTTTTTAAAATTAAAAATAAAAAAGCTTTTGGATCACATTTTGAAAAATCCCTTTTGTAACAACTTGGGTGTCATTAAAAAGAGGGCCTGCATGAAATTCCCCAAAATTTTTGCATATATTTTTTTGGAAAAATTTTTTTTAATTTAAATTAAATTGCCTTTCCCACAAACCTATGGGGTCACAATGAAATTTTTAAATTTCCTTTTACATTGTGAAATAGTCCCCTGGGAAAAGTTTGGGTAACCCAGATAACCCCCCTTTTAATTTTTTGTTTTAAATGGGTTTAGAAAATTTATGGGGATAATAACCTGATCCCCAAAGACTAATTGGGCCTTTTCCCAATTTGGGGGCAAAAAACAAAGTTTTACAAAAATATTTTTTGTTGGGTTTTAAACCCTTTTTGAAATTTTTTTTAGGAAATTTACCCATTAAAAGCCACTAAGGGGGGGAAAAATTTAGGTTAATGCAGTTAATTTTTTTTTCAGAGAAACAAAATTTTTCCACCCTTTAAAGAATAATTTATTCAAAATTTTTATTTAAAAATAATTATTGTTTAAAAAAGCAAAAACGAAAAATAAATACTGTTTTCTTCAAATAAATAATTTAAAAAGATTTTTTCAAAAAAAATTTCCCCTTCCCTTTTGGGTTTTTATAAAAACCCGCCCGGGGTTTAAAAACAATAAAGATAATGATTTTTTTTGTTAAATTTTTTTTAAAAAATAACTCCTTTTAAAAAAACAGTTTTAATTTTTTCCCAAATTTTGGAATTTGGGGTTTAGTCCCCCATTTCCCGAACAGTAATTTTTTGTGAATGTTTTTTAAATTTTTTGGTTTTTTTTGTATATTTTGGTAAAGCAGTACCCCCAAACGAAAAATTTTTTACTCGAGCAATATGGAGTTAGAGGAGAAAACCCAAAGGCCCAAAAATTTTTATAATTGAACCCTGAAAAAGCCTTTTTTTCTACAAGAAAGGTTTTAAAAAACTTTTTTTCATCAACAAATGCCCCAAAGCTTTTTCAGGAAAAATTTTAAAAATGTAAAAATTTACCAAAAATTAATTATTAATTTGAAACCCTTTAAAAAGTTAAATTATTTATAACTTTTAAAATTTAAAAAAAATTTTTTTCTAAATTTTTCAGGGGTTTTAATTTGAAAAAAGTTTTCACGAAAGGGGGTTTACTTCAATTTTTTGTCAAATTTTTAATTTAACTGCCCCTTTGTTTTAAATTTTTTATTGTTGAAATTTAAATGAAAAAAACCTAAAATACAAAAAAAAACGGATTTTTTAAACTTGTTTTGTAAAAAAGGTTTAAAAAAAACAAATGTGAAGAAAATAAGAATTCTGGCCCAAACAAATGAAAAATAAAACCCGAAAAATCCCCGGGCCTTTTAAAAAAAAATTTTAAAAAAGGGTCTCCGAAAAAACAAAATTTGAGTTTAAAAAAAAAAAACCAAATTTTTAGATAATTTTTGAAATCTTACCCCTTTTATATAAAATGTTTTATTTGAAGAGAAATTTTAAAAACACAAAAGCTGCAATTTTTTTTGATATAAAAAGTAATATAGGCCCCAACTGATTTAATTTTTTATCAATTGAAGAAAAAAAAGGGCTTCATCCCCTTAAATAAATTTAAGAAATTTGAAGATACCTGAGGCAAAATCAAAAATGAAAAATTTAAAAGTTTTTTTAAAAACAACCCGAAAAAGTTTCAACTAAGTCTGAAAAAGAAATATGAGGAAAAAAAAAATAAAAAAATTTAAAAAATTTAAGCAAAAGGGTGTCCAAAAGCTTAGAAAGAACGTACCCGAGAATTTTAAAAAGGGAAAATTTTCTGTTCTTTAGACAGAAACAAAAAAAAAGGGAGAATGTTTTCTATTGTTTGTTTTCCAGTTGAAAAAATTTGGTTTTTCCATTTCCAAAGTTTTATTAAAAATTTTACATGATAAAGTTTTTTTTACGGGGTTTTTTAATATACCGTTTTTATGTAAAGTAAAAGATAACGAGGAAAAGTTTTTAAATTCCCCGCGAGTAAAAGAAATAAAATTTAAAAAAACGTGACCCACGAGTGGGAAATTTTTAAATTTTTTTGTTAAAACCCAAAAATGAAAATTCCCCCCCGTCGATTTAAAGAGGGGCAAATTGTCCCCCCAGGACTCCGGTGAAAACTCCGAGTCCCCCAAAAATGACTTCCCCCAGTTTAAAAAAAAGAAATGATTTGGCATGCCCCTTTTTTTATTTTTACCCCCGCACAACAAAATTGTAAAAATTTTTAAAAATTTTTTATACTGGAATCAGCTTGTCCGTCCGGGCCCTTTCCCGGGGGTTTTTTTTTTGTCCGCCCAAAAAACTTAAGAAAATCCTTTTACCCCCTTTGTCTTCAAAATTTGGGGAAAGGGAAAGGTTTTGTCATGATTAAATTTAAAATGACCCCTATTGATTTTGAGGTCACTAAGTCAAAGGTCAAGGTCACAGGGGCCTTGACTTAAAAAAGCTTGTCCCGCCCAATAACTTAAGATTCTTTGACCTACAGTCTTCATATTTTGGCATGGAGGTTAGTCATGATTAGTAGATGACCCCTATTGATTTTGAGGTCACCAGGTTAAAGGTCAAGGTCACAGGGCCTTGACTTCAAAAAGCTTGTCAGCCCAATAACTTAAGATTCCTTTGACCTACAGTCGTCATATTTGGCATGGAGGTTAGTCATGATTAGTAGATGACCCCTTTTGATTTTGAGGTCACCAGGTCAAAGGTCAAAGTCACAGGGGGCCTTTGACTTCAAAAAGCTTGTCCGCCCAATAACTTAAGATTCCTTTGACCCATAGTTTCATATTTGGCATGGAGGTAAGTCATGATTAGTAGATGACCCCTATTGATTTTGAGGTCATCAGGTCAAGGTCACAGGGGCCTTGACTTCAAAAAGCTTGTCCGCCCAATAACTTAAGATTCCTTTGACCCATAGTCCTCATATTTGGCATGGAGGTTAGTCATGATTTGTAGATGACCCCTATTGATTTTGAGGTCATCAGGTCAAAGGTCAAGGTCACAGGGGCCTTGACTTCAAAAAGCTTGTCCGCCCAATAACTTAAGATTCCTTTGACCCATAGTCTTCATATTTGGCATTGAGGTTAGGTCATGATTAGTAGGTGACCCCTTTTGACTTTGAGGTCACCAGGTCAAAAGGTCACAGGGGGCCTTGACTTCAAAAAGCTTGTCCGCCCAATAACTTAAGATTCCTTTGACCCACAGTCTTCATCATTTGGCATGGAGGTTAGTCATGATTAGTAGATGACCCCCTATTGAATTTGAGGTCACCAGGTCAAAGGTCAAGGTCACAGGGGCTTGACTTCAAAAAGCTTGTCCGCCTATAACTTAAGATTTCTTTGACCCACAGTCTTCATGTTTGGCATGGAGTTAGTCATGATTAGTAGATGACCCCTATTGATTTTGAGGTCACCAGGTCAAAGGTCAAGGTCACAGGGACTTTGACTTCAAAAATTTTGTCTGCCCAATAACTTTAGATTTCTTTGACC
Organism: Ruditapes philippinarum; assembly: GCF_026571515.1. Taxonomy (NCBI): domain Eukaryota; kingdom Metazoa; phylum Mollusca; class Bivalvia; order Venerida; family Veneridae; genus Ruditapes; species Ruditapes philippinarum. The sequence goes on from NW_026858870.1 coordinate 14,311, forward strand.
CACAGTCTTCATATTTGGCATGGATGTTGATCATGATAAGTAGATGACCCCTTGTGATTTTGAGGTCACTGGATCAAAGGTCAAGGTCATAGGGACTTTGACTTCAAAAAGTTTGTCCACCCATTTACTTTAGATTCCTTTGACCCACAGTCTTCATATTTGGCATGGATGTTGATCATGACTATAAGGTGACCCCTATTGACTTTGAGGTAACTGGGTCAAAGGTCAAGGTCACAGGGACCTTGACAAAAAAGCTTTTCTTCTCAATTGCTAAAGAATGTCCTGTCCGCAATGTATTGATTTTGACATTTTCACATTTGAAGCTTGTAGAATACATAACTTAGCAATTCACTGGCTTAGTAACTTCAGATTTGGCAGGGAGGTTGTCCTTGAGCTTTAAATGGCCACTGTTGATTCTGACAAAGTGGTATGCGGGGGTATTCACGCCAAGATAGTGGCAGTTCTAGTTAATATAATGCTCTACCTCTAAATTAAAATCCTTGAACGCATGTATCATTCAAAATAATGTTGTCGAAAATTCTTCGTTGATGTAAAGTATCACAAGGCCCAAGTGAAAACGAAAGTAGACACACTAATGATTCATTAATATCAAAAGGGAAGAATAACCGATGATTTCCCGCAATTCCCGTGTCACACAGTGTCAAAAACCTATTTAATTTAGTATTCTAAAATAATAAAATATAGATGAGCTTCATTTTTGCATTGTTTATAAAAATTAATAATCATTATGTAAGCAAAAAAAAGAGAATTTAAGAACACGGCAAAACAACCACGTGCCTTAGTAGGTCGATTAATTCCATTGACATACTATCGTAAGGGATATTATACTTTGTACCAGAATTGAATTCAGAATTACATTTTCTTTAAGACAGTTTAAAAAGATCTTTTCAGTGAAATACATCTGCCTTGGAAAGGAAAGTAAACTTCTGAACAAGGTAATTTTATACTTTTAAGTCAGGCTTTTAGATAAATTTATACAAGTTACATAAATGATACCAAAATGCTTTCCATGTGAAGTACATGTACGTCTCCTTTTAATTGTTGGTTAATAATACAAGATATAAAGTAATTAGTATACATATAGTTCCATTGTAACAATGTACTAGCCAAATCAGATTTTTTTGATGTGCACTTGTTATCAATGCTTAGAATATTATGAAGATCGAAACTCATTTTCGAAATTGAAAAAAAAACACAAGCTGAAATAAATTACAACGTAATCGTTGGCACGTATTGGTATTTGATGCATTTAGAAACATTTACATCTAAGAAAATACGATGGTGTATAATAAATAAACATACAAAAAATGTAGAAATTTCATAAATTTTTAATTCATAAATTCATAGATTATTTTTGTCAAAAGGAAGTTGTAGGTTTTTTCTTGAGGAACTTCGCAGTGATTTAGTAGGACAAGAAAGACATTTAAAGATTAATGAAGTTTATAATTATAATCTGAATTATTCTTATTTCATAAAGAAGTATACAAAAAAGTGACTTCTAATCCAATTTCCTCTCTGGCATGGGTTTGATCCCTGGGAGATACTTTGGTGTAACTCTTCAGGAACGATGGTTAGGAAACTACCCGCCTATATGACTGAAATACTGTTGGGAAAAGGCATAAACTGAAACAAACAAGCAAACAAAAACATGTATTACTATTTGTTTCCGGTTGATATACTTGGTCATGTATTACTGTTTGCTTCTGGTTGATATACCGGTATATGTATTACTGTTTGTTTCCGGTTGATATACTGGTACATGTTTTACTGTTTGTTTCCGGTTGATATACCGGTACATGTGTTACTGTTTGTTTCCGGTTGATATACCAGTACATGTATTACTGTTTGCTTCTGGTTGATATACCGGTATATGTATTACTGTTTGTTTCCGGTTGATATACCGGTACATGTATTACTGTTTGTTTCCGGTTGATATACCGGTACATGTGTTACTGTTTGTTTCCGGTTGATATACCGGTACATGTATTACTGTTTGTTTCCTGTTGATATACTGGTACATGTATTACTGTTTGTTTCTGGTTGATATACCAGTACATGTATTACTGTTTGTTTCTGGTTGATATACCGGTACATGTGTTACTGTTTGTTTCTGGTTGATATACCGGTACATGTGTTACTGTTTGTTTCCGGTTGATATACCAGTACATGTATTACTGTTTGTTTCTGGTTGATATACCGGTACATGTGTTACTGTTTGTTTCTGGTTGATATACCGGTACATGTGTTACTGTTTGTTTCCGGTTGATATACCAGTACATGTATTACTGTTTGTTTCCGGTTGATATACCGGTACATGTATTACTGTTTGTTTCCGGTTGATATACCGGTACATGTATTACTGTTTGTTTCTGGTTGATATAATGGTACATGTGTTACTGTTTGTTTCCGGTTGATATACCAGTACATGTATTACTGTTTGTTTCTGGTTGATATACCTGTACATGTATTACTGTTTGTTTCCGGTTGATATACCGGTACATGTATTACTGTTTGTTTCCGGTTGATATACAGTGTACATGTGTTACTGTTTGTTTCCGTTGAATACCGGTACATGTATTACTGTTTGTTTCCTGTTGATATACTGGTACATGTATTACTGTTTGTTTCTGGTTGGTATACTGGTACATGTATAACTGTTTGTTTCTGGTTGGTATACCGGTACATGTATGACTGTTTGTTTTCCTGTTGATATACTGGTACATGTATTACTGTTTGTTTCTGGTTGGTATACCGGTACATGTATTACTGTTTGTTTTCTGGTTGATATACCGGTACATGTATTACTGTTTGTTTCCTGTTGATATACTGGTACATGTATTACTGTTTGTTTCTGGTTGGTATACCACTACATGTATTACTGTTTGTTTCCGGTTGATATACCGGTACATGTATTACTGTTTGTTTCTGGTTGGTATACCGGTACATGTATTACTGTTTGTTTCTGGTTGGTATACCGGTACATGTATTACTGTTTGTTTCTGGTTGATATACCGGTACATGTATTACTGTTTGTTTCTGGTTGGTATACCGGTACATGTATTACTGTTTGTTTCTGGTTGGTATACCGGTACATGTATTACTGTTTGTTTCTGGTTGGTATACCGATACATGTATTACTGTTTGTTTCCGGTTGATATACATGTACCAGTACTGTCACAGGGTGTCCGTTTGACCCTTGAAATGACTCTTTGACCCTTCAAATTTCCAAAAGGCTTGATTTGACCCTCAATATTTTAACTAGAGGGTCAAATGTTGTTAAAATCATGGGGATTGGCATTGTAGTTGGTAAAACTTTGTTAAAATGACCCTCAGGATTTCGTGGCTAGTGAACACTCTGCAGTACGTGTATTATTGTTTGTTTCTGGTTGATATACCAGTACATGTATTACTGTTTGTTTCTGTTTGATATATACGGTACATGTATTACTGTTTGTTTCCGGTTGATAGAGCGGTTTTTATTTCTCTCTGCTTTTATTTGTTTACAATCCATTTGAATAATTGGTTGGCTGTTAGTATTTGAAAATCTGCAGCGTTTATGGTCACGTTCAGTTAGAGAACTTATTAATATAAAAAGAAAATCTTTATTTTTTCACATGATTTTCGTTTAGAAACAAAAACTTGTACAATACGCTAAATTGCACAGAATAACTGATATTTTAACGTATTAGCGAGAAATATTTACACATAAGTATAACTGACATGAAGTTTAACAAAACAAGGTAGGGATATTCCTACGTCATCAGTTAAAATGGCGGTGGCTATTACCGATCTCATTACGGAAAAATACAACTATTTTAATCATGCTTTTTTTATCAAAGGACTTCTTAAAACACTTTTTATTGTGTTCATTGTAATCTACATATCGAAATCTACATAAAACAGAATAACATGCCTATTTTTGACCACAGACCTTTAAAAAATCTTCTACTAAAAAAACAAATAGCTGGAGCTTAGATATTAATCATGAAACATCTTCTTGTGGATGTCTACCAAGTTTGTTCAAATACAAACCCAGGGGTCAAAATTGGCCCCGCCCCAGGGGGGTCATTGACTTTCCTTATTTGTATATAGTAAAAAACTTAAAATGTCTTCTTCTGAAAAACCAAAATAGCTAGAGCTTAGATATGAAGCAAGAAACATAGTCTAATGGGTGTCTACCAAGTTTGTTCAAATAGAAGCCCTGGGGTAAAAATTGGCCCCTCCTAGGAGGGGGGGCTTGTCTTTCCCTATATGTATATAGTAAAAGCTTACAAAATCTTCTTATAAAAACCCCAAAGAGTTAGAGCTTAGAAATTTATCATGAAACATCTTCCAAACAAAACGACTAAAAATACCAATATATTACTTTATGCAATAAACATTTTTGAAAATTTAATGAATAAAACACAATTATTTGTATTATATTTTTTGTAGGAGATAAAACGACTTAAGGTAGAAGATTCTACTCAACAAAAACAGTTAGAATATGAAAAGGCTAAATCAGGTATGTTATAAAGAATATGTAAAGGTTAAATCAGGTATGGTAAATAGAATGTGAATATGAATATGTTGTACACAATTTGAAGAGATATGTTATATAGAATATGAAAAGTGTTAAAAAAGAAGAAAAAAGAATCCCTAAAGAAAGCCCAAAACGACAAAATTGAAAATGTTGTAGGCTTGGTTTGACTGAGCCTGTTCATGGACAGTAGGGGTAAGTGCAAACTACCGTCCAAGCCTTCTAGCATCAACTTAAGCAGAATTCAACATTTAAACATGAAATGATAAAATTTTGCATTCAAAAACATCCGTAGATATGTTCATATTCCGTGCCATTCCATGAAAACCCGTGTTTATTCCCCAATTATTAGAAAGCATGTGCTTAAGGTATGTTATATAAAATATGAAAAGGCTAAGTGAGATATGTTATTTAATATATGGAAAGGCTAAATTAGGTATGTTATATACATGTAGAATATGAAAAGGTAAATAAGGAATGTTATATGATATATAAAAAGGCTAAATTAGGTATGTTATATAGAGTATGAAAAAGCTAAATCAGGAATGTTACCTAGAATATGAAAAAGCTTAATCAGGAATGTTACATATTATGTTAATATATGAAAAAGGCTAAATCAGGTATTGTATATATTATATGAAAAGGCTTAATCAGGCATGTTATATCATATATGAAAAGGCTAAAGTAGGTATTTTATGCAGGATATGTAAAGGCTTAATCAGGTATGTTATATACTGCAGTCTGCGAAATAAGGCACACCTCGATGACTAGAGGCGGGAGAAATCCCATTTGGGCCTGCAAAAATCCAAAGCAAAATGTTAGCCCGAAGAACGTTTGAATTTGGAATGTGTTTTCATACAAAATGAATTTCAGTTTCAATTCTTTTGAAATTATTGAGACTTGGAGATAAACTACCAAGATACTTAGGGTATGCATTCATGGAATGCAATGCTTCCTTTGTTGATATTTGTTTTCATATTTAAATAACTTTAAACAAAGTAGAAAGCAGATGATTGACAAGTAAAGTTAAGTATATATAAACAGAAAAAGTGAATTTTATTTAAAAACTGGCTGACTGATATTCTGTTCTTTTATACCTAAATTGAATCTTGTTGATGTGAATTTACCGTAAAATAAACTGTTATCTTTATTTTTGCACAATAAGTGTTTTGGCCTGTGATAATCTGTTCATGCAGGTCCATACTAATTTTCTGTATCATTAACTCATTGATTTGTCCTTAACAATTGGATTTCATTTAATCATTTAAATTACAGAATGGCGAGAAAAGCTGATTGAACAGTATCACAAAACCCTGCTGCAAGTTCCTACAACACCTTTACAACCAAAAAGTGAAAAATGTAGCTTTAATGAGATTTATATTAGGCCCAAAATAACGAGGGAAATAAAAGGAGAAAGGGGGGAGACAAAGGAGGTGGAGGTTAAAACAATGTCAGAAATCTTCACAAAGGAGGGAGTCCCTAAAAAATCTGTATATGTTCTAGGAGATGCAGGGTCAGGAAAAACTAGTTTTTGTAAATATCTTGTTAATTGTTGGTGTTTGGCACACAGTGAGGAACATAAAGCGGACAATGAAAACAAAGATGGCAATGGTGAACCTGACGGTGACAGTGAAAAACATGGATGTGACGGTGAAAAACATGGGGCTGGCAATGAAAATGAAGATGGCAATTGTAAACCTGAAGGTAACAGTGATAAACATGGAGGTGACAGTGAAAAACATGGAGGTGACAGTGAAAAACATGCAGGTGACAGTGAAAAACATGAAACTGGCAGTGAGGAACATGGAGGTAATAATGAAGAACATGATAAAAAGGGAAATGACATTGTAAATGAAGAGTTAAAGGGGGCACATAGTGGAGACATTGAAAACGAAGACAGCAGTAAGACACATCAAGGTGTTAATGAGAAACCAGGATATGAAAAACATTTGGGTGACATTAAGAAAAATGAAAGTAACAGTGAGGACATTCAGGATAACAGTGATGACTTAACAGACTCCGAATCCAACATTGAGGGCAATAAAAGTATTTTAAAATATTTAAAATTTGGCTCTGAATATGATAGCGACTCTGAATATGATATCAAAAATTATGAACTGAAATTCAACGGTGTAAAAGAAATGAAGAAATTTGATTTTGTATTTTACATCACTCTTAGACAGTATCAGAACATTGGCACTATCGATGAAATGCTTCTAAAACGTTATGAAATGAAAATGTTACACACACTTCTTGAAGAGGAATCCTCTAAAGTTATGATTTTGCTTGATGGCTTGGATGAATGGTCTTCTGAAAATGTCCCAGAACATAGTATCTTTAAGGAGTACACAATATTAACTACTTCGCGGCCATGGAAATTTCATACATTAAGATCAAGTGATGTGGAGATTGAACAGTGGCTTAATCTGAAAGGGTTTGATTTTAGATGTGAAAGGGAAATGGTAAATAGGACAGTCTCACAATTAAATGTAAATAGACATGCTAATAAACAAGCTAGAGATTGTATGAAAAAGCTAGAAGTAAAGTCTCTGAAAAGTTTAAAACAGGTACCAATAATGCTACAACAACTGATATGTTTATGGTTTGATGGTAAACTCGATAAAACCTCAAGATGTGCCATCTACACCGGCATGTTAGAACTATTCTTTACATGGAATGACATGAAAACTACAGGAACAAGTACTCGACTCATGAAAGGTGCTCAGAAAGTAAGCCTCCCTCATTATTTATCTGGAATAACCAAATTAAGATTAAACAACCATTTCATTTATGAAGTGTCACAGTTGGCTTATGAGACACTATTTAATTGTCCGAAGGATAAATCCTTGACATTTGACATTTGTATGTTATATGAACTTGAAATATCAGATGAAGTAAGAGAAAATTGCTTGAAACTTGGAATAATGACTGAAGATGAATGTTCAAGTTTATCTGTATCAGAAGCATCAAGCTCATTGTTCTTCTTTATTCACAAATCAATGCAAGAATTTCTGGCTGCAGTAAATATTTGTATCAATTTCAATGCAAAAATTGGTTTGTCAGATAGTACAGGAAATGTTGAATTAGCCAAGAAGTTTATTATTGAGGTTTTCCAGAAATGTTCAACAGTAAATGACATATTAGAGCAGTCAAATGTTATCATTATGCTATGTGGTCTAGAACCTAGATTAGCAACGCATGTTTCAAAATACATATATGATACTGTGTCAGAAGACTCTCGTGTGCAGGAATGCAGGAGAACAATAAGTAGTGACTTTTATGAGGACCATAGTTGTATAACTGATATTCAAAAGCTTATGTTTGAGTCAATGGAAGAATTCAATGCAACATGTTGTATAGGAAATAATCCTGTATTTTATATAGGAGATTTAGTCCTTTATGTACAGGGTCAGTATTGTGATATTGTTTGTTCAAGTATTGATAAGCATCAAATTGTTCCTGATTCTGTTCTGTCTATTTATATAGATAACATCAACACAGAAAATATTAAATTTGCAAAATATTTACCAATGTTTCATCATCTTGAAAAAATTGAAATATCATATGACCTTATATCACAAAGGTTCTTAAGTACACAAAGTGATAGTACACAGAGTAATGAACAGAGGATTAATGAGATTAACAATTGTGTTTGTGAGACAATTAAAGTAAATACTTCAACATTAAAATCTCTGTCTCTTGATCGTGTCTATTACACTGACGAGTATTACCCAGTGTATAAAACAGTTGGTAGTTACCTACCTAGTATGATCAATCTTGTAGCAATATGTATGAGATATATAACAATGAGTCATGATGATTTTTCTACATTTTGTAATTTTCTTGAGGGAACCAGTCATCTTGAACAAATACATCTTGAATATGTTCAATGTGAGTGTGAGGACCAGCATGATGTAAATTTATCAAAACATCAACAACTTTTGTACCTTTATTTGTTTGGTACTGTTAGTGTGATAGATGCTGATACTACAAACCTTGAAATATTTTCATTTTATGAATTGAAAAAAAGTAATTATGAGAAAATATTTGATATTATTAATAAATCTAACAAATTAAAAGAACTTGAATTGAATGGAGAATATACCAATAAATCTCAATTATATCATACCAACATAACAAAGAGACTTGTCACAGTATTACCATTGTTACACAATCTCAGTAAGCTTGAGTTACTGTCGTGTAGGTTAGCTGACAATATAATACAGTTACCTTTAGAGATGAAGAGTTTAAAGAACATTAAGCTTTATCACGCCATAATGAGTTTGACAACATGGCTGAAGTTTGTTGATAGTCTTACTAGTCTTCCTCATACTGTAGATGTGAGAGTAAGGGGCTGTTATATAACAGGATATGGTGAGGAGGTTAATGATGATAGGTTACCATTGTTATATGGACTTGTAGGAGAGAAGGGAAATGATGCTATACAGTATGTTAAAGATAAGGATCAGTTATTTCATGTTAAACTTGATGATGATCGTTTGTTTGACTTTTCAACAAAAAAGTGATATAGTAAACTTGTAGTAAACATAAATTATTGCATGTTAAAAGAGATGATTTGTTTGAATTTTCAACAAAAAGGGGATAAAAGTATCAATTTAGAACACATGAAGTGTTTAAACTAAATTATTAAAAGAGATGATAATTTGGTTTTTCATTTTCAACAAAAAAAATGATCTGAATTTTTAACATAGTGAGAGAGAATACATGCAGTTAACATAGTGCTTAATCTAAATTATTTCATGATAAAAGACATAATTATTAAAATAAAAACATTATCAGCAAAAAAATAAAAATAAAACAATACTAAAGTTACATATTGATATGTTAATTAATGAATGTATAGCAATATGATAGATAACAATCATCAAAAACAGTTCATTAAATATTAATTTCTGATCATTGTAATAATATTAAAATTGATGAAAGTAATATTCAAATGTGTATTTAAATAAATAAATGAAAGAAATGCAGTGAAATATAAAGAAAAAATATATTAATCTGGATAAAGGTAAAGGTTATTTTTTAAATATCAGATATAGTTTGTGAAAAGAAATATGATTTGAAAAAAGTAATGTCCTAATAAGAATGCATAAATAGATTTGTTAATAAACAAGTAAAATTTTTTAATGAATTAATGAATAATTAAATTTAATGAAAATAACATAAAACAGATGTTTAATGTAATTTACATGGTCAGAAAAGTTAGAAGTAAAAGATAACATGCAAATACCAGTCATATAAATATGTATAGCAATGGAAATGGAATAGTATATATAAATACAAGTTATATGATATAGGACAATGGAATGGTATATATATGTTAGATACGCAAAGGAAATTGTATATATCAATACCAGTTATATGTTAAATACACAAAGGAACTGGTATATATAAATACAGTCGACTCCGGTTATAATGTACTCAATGGGACATTAAAATATCGTTCGTTAAATCCGAAGTTCGCTAAAAGCGAAGTAGCAACAATTTGCTGACTTGTCTGGATGGGGAAATTTGCCGTGGAAAAGTCATACTTTTCACAGGTTACCGGTGTAACCTGTATTTTACTGCAGCGGTTATTAAATGGTTATTTTATGCCGGGCATTTTATTAAACAATATATTATGTACATGGTACATGTATTAATTTGTATTAACTTGTCTATAAAGTATTCTTTTGCTATTTGTTTATTATCGTTTGGTTAATATTGCAAAGAAAAACAATCTATTATTTGGTAATTATCGGGTATTTACAGCAATCAACTGAGGGTGCGAAATACAAATTTTCCGTTACAAGTAGGGAATTATGTTTTGAGAACATTTAATCAAAATCTTTATATAACCTGTGCAATTATTCGATTGTATAATTATCGGATAGCGTTATTGATGTAATGATCCTAATCAATACAATACAATAATAGTTTATTCAACATTAAACATTTTACAATGTTTTTAGCATACAGAGTATAATATACAAAGAGAACATGGTTTACAGAAGAGTACATGATTATCAATTATGATTAATACTTAATTGATAATATTTTACTTTTGATACAAGAAAAAAGACTGATCATTTAAATATAAACTACAAGAAAAAAGACTGGTCATTTAAATATAAATTGAATCAGCTACACAAGGTTTCTGTTTATACCTCCCGCGCGTAAAATGAGATTCTCGTGCGCGTGTAAATACTTAAAATACTTCTATCTAGTAGTAAACCAACTAAATACGAGAAAAATCGTGAGTTAAACTAATTATAGATTGAACATGCTGTATGAACTTTTATTTACGCGTCGCGACTTAGATTCGCATAGTATATAAATTTAGCTACATTATAAATAGTTTTATTCGAACGTGATGATAATAGTAACTCAAGTTTCTTGATATTTGGCCAGTGACAGAAGTAAAGCTGTAAATATTTTTTTCTTAAATCACGATAAAAAGGACAAACTAGAAGAAAATGGTATTCCGATTCGATTTGATTCATATTACATAACCTACATAATCTATCTTCTCTTTGAATGTTATTATATCTTCCGGTTTCAATATTTAAGCTATGTGACGAAGTTCTAAACCTAGTTAATGCTATTCGGTATTTATTTTCGTAGATGATATTAAGGTATTTCTCAAGCTCGAATTCATGTTTATATATCGCGTATGAATTAAGTCGATTTGAATTATTAATTTCCCCATACCATGTTTGCATGTATGAATCATAAATTCTTTTCTTAATTTCATCGAAAGGAATGTCGATTTCAAATTGGTGATCCCAAATATAACTAAAACCATGGCTATCTAGTATAGTCTTGATTTGGTACGCCCAGTTATTTCGTGCGTAATGTCTATTAAAATCAGTGTCATTTTTAAGCATTAGAAATGTCTGTAAAATCAGAGAATTAGTTTTTTGCGATAATATTTTCATCCAGTATTTTAACATAGTAATCTTTCGCATAATTTCAAGGGGAAAACGCCCAGTTTCACCATATAGTGCCGATAGGTTGGTTGATCGTTTAACGCAAAGTATTCGTCGTAAAAATTTCGTGTGTACAACTTCTATCTCCCTGGCCTTATGGTGCCCCCAAATCTCAGATCCAAAGTTAAGAACTGAACCAACCAACGTGTCAAATAAGTAAAATTTCTTTGAAAAAGTAAATTCTGCGTTATTAAACAAACGAAACAAATTAAATAATGCAAACGATGCGTGCTGAGCAATACATTTTTGTGTCCTCGACCAATTGCCATTTTTAAAAAGAGTAATTCCTAAGTACTTAAAAGAGTCTACTATTTCAAGTTGTGTGTCATTAATATAAAAAGAAAAATTTGTGGTTCTTCCCTTTTCAAAGATCATGACCTTGGTTTTTGACGTATTTATTTTCAAACCCCAAGTATTACAATAAACAACGACGTCATTTAACATTGACTGTAAACTTTCAGGGGACATTGCAAACAGCACTTGATCATCTGCATATAGAATGAGAAATAATTTTTGTTCATTTAGACTAAATATATCATCTATGTCAGTGTTTATGTTTTGTATTATATCACTAACGAAGAGCATGAACAGCAGAGGCGAGCTCTGGTCTCCCTGCTTGAGACCAATATCACAATTGAAGAAATCGGAATATGTATTTTTAAACCTTACACAAGATTTTACTACAGTATACATCGATTTGATAGCTCGAACAAATTTGGAACTGAGATTTGCAGCAACAAGTTTTTCATATAAAAAATATCTATCTATTTTATCAAAGCATTGTTGGTAATCTATAAAGGCGCAATATAGCTTTTTCCCAGAATTAAGTACCTTAAGAATAATAGAATGGAGAATAAATATACAATCAGTTATCGATTTACCCTTTTGAAAGCCAAATTGGTTTTTGGAAATTTTCTCATATTTGTTTGACCAGGAAGTTAACCTATTCAAAAGTAATTGTGAATAGGTTTTTGCTAATGTATTAATAAGAGTAATGCCACGATAATTCTCAGCCTTATTTACATCTCCTTTTTTAAATATGGGGGCGATTATTCCTTCACCCCAACTTACTGGATATTCCCCTGTATTAAATAATTTGTTATACAGGTTTAATAAAAAGGGGGAAATAATATCATATGAGGTTTTTAGCATTTCGCTAGTAATCTGATCACTGCCTGGCGATTTATTATTTTTCTGCGAAAAAATGGCAGTCCGTAACTCTGTTTCTGTAAAATTTATATCAATTTCCGGAATTTCGGAACCGACGAAGACATTACCACTCATATCGTTTGAGCTGGTTTCCCCAAAAAGTGTTTTAAAATGATCACGTAGGTCATTAATATTAAGAGATTCTGGGTTGTCTATGACATTCTTATTTATTTTTTTCAGGGTTTTCCAGAAATTTCTAGGATTTTTCTTTGCTAGATCTTCTAGTCTTTTGCCCTCGTTAATTTTGAATTTCCGTTTCGCGATTTTTTTAACTTTATTATATTTTGTTCGCGCGTGCACAAAGTTCCGTCTGATATCATCATTATCTCTGTTACGCAAGAAATTATTTCGGACGCTATTGAACTGCTTTTTTTCGCGTAAACAAGCATAGTCAAACCATTTATTTTTGTTTTGGCGAGTATTAAATTTTTCTACGTTTGTTTGTTGTCTGAATACATCAGAAGCAGATTTTAAAAGTTCCGATGAAAAATTTTCAACAACAACATCTATTGGTTCTATATTTAAAGCCTTTGATAATTGCAAAAACGTATTTCTTTTATTACTTAATTTTCTGTAAAAAGACTGACTTTATTTTGATCCCATACAATTCTTTGGGTAGATGTATTATCAACGGAAGGTACTGACTGATAGTTTTTGTTTAAATTCTTTCTAGGCAAACTAAACGTTAAAGGCGCGTGGTCCGAAAATGAGTTGAAATCGAGAAATTCGAAACTCAATAATGAGCCGAAATCATGACGGTTTAATAGTAAGTAGTCTGCAGTACTTTGCCCTTGATGTGAACAGTACGTGTAATCGCCCTTATCGCGGTCATGTGACACCCTACCGTTTGCTATCGACAAACCGGTTGATATACACAAATCCAGCAGACGACGCTCGTGCGTATCAATCACGTGGTCTCTGTTAACTCGTTCGGGTATGTTTATTCGGTTAACAAAAGGGTAGTTTTCGTCTAAGTATTTATCAAATAAAAAATAGTCAGGCAAATCGGCGGTGCGACTATTAAAATCGCCAGTTACGTATATTTTGCCTAATTCGTTATATTTCAAAATATCATTTTCTAAATTTTCAAAAAAATCAAATTCCTCCTGTTTAATTACCTTAGAATTTACGGGAGGTATATACAAGTGACATATAAATACATCTTCATTAAATGAAAATAGTTCTTGACTTAATTTAATCCACATATATCCATATTGGTTCATTTCTGCTACAGTTATATATTTTTTAATATCATTGTTAAAGTATAAAGAAATACCGCCACTGTATCTACCTCTGCTACTGTTCTTTACCTTATTTCCACTAAGTTGAATGCAAGTAAATCCAGAAAATATCATATCTATATAAGTCAGTTTTCGAAATCCAAGTCTCATTTAGAAACACTAAATCATAACTAGATATAAACGAAATAAAATCAGTATCAGTAATATGTCTTATTAGTCCGTTGACATTCAAACACAGTACATTTAAGGGTAACTCTTCATGACATCTCTAGTAATCACTACTCGGTTTGTATTCTACATTATTAATGGATAATTTTATTCCGATGAATTTTACAGATTTACCGGCCTTTTTCGCCTCTTCCATTTTCGGATACAGAGGTCGTCTAGCATCACGCACTGTCCTGGGTAGTTGAATCCCGATCCCACGTGCTACATCCCTCAAGTCGTCTGCTTGATCGAAAGACGCGGACCTTACTCGTTCCCGTTGATGATTGTGTATAAAACGTGCTAAAATAGGACGTGTTTTTCCAGGCGAACGTTTTCCAAGACGATAGGGGGTTTCTCAAACCAAGATATTTCAGCGTCAGACAATTTCAACGTATCTCTGCATAGCTCTTTTATTAGGTTTCCGCAGTTCTCGTCTGGTTCCTCGGGAAATCCATAAAACAAAAGGTTATTCTGCAGTGACTGCATTTCTAGATTTATAACCTGTTGTTCAAGTTTCTCCTGCACCCTGCATATCTGAGTGAATTGTGATTCTACAAATTTAAAATCGTATTTTATATTTTTCAGGTCACTTCGTGTGTCTTTTAATTCACGATGTATCGAATCATTGTCCTTAGACAAGTATTCACAGCATTTTTCAGTTTCAATGATCCTAGTACCGAATGATTTAATTTTTGATTCTATGTCTGTCATTTTTATATTAATGGATGAAATTGACTTCTCAATTTTATCGATAGAATGAAGTTTTTCCTTTATCATTTTTACGTCATTTATGAGTTCAGTCGCCCATTGTGGTGGATTTGAAGGGAATCCAGCGCCTGGCGTTGGGAACCCGAACCCCATGGATGGCGGCGGGCTCGTAGCATATGACGGCTGAATCATTCCGAATGGAGCGCCGGAAAAAGCCATAGGCCAATCTATAAAGTGACTACTTACAGTTTGTGTATTATCACTAGTGTTTTTGCTTTTTTTATTCCTATATTTATTTGTCCGTTGCGTTTTGGTATCACTACACTTCTCACTACACTTGTGTAAATCACCATACGAGTAGTCCGTGCAATCCGGTTCATTGCCCTCTAACAAAGGTGACGTGGCTTCACGTTTATTTTTTGATTTTTCAGTCAAAAGTTCACTTTTTTCACTCTTTTTCTTATCGGACATTAGAACACATATACTGAAATTACTTTATATCCACATATTGTTAACTAAATCCTTTAGAAATGTTGTAAAAATTGACATTTTATCGGACCGTTCTAAACCACGTTCTCCGTGTACAATATCACGTGACCAATCAAGCGCATCCCGATATTTCAATTATAACAGTTTGTTATAACCGTGGAAATTAACATGTTTTCCGTCATTTGGGGCTTGAAAAAATGGTTCATTATAGCCGAAAATTTGTTAAATGCGAGTATACGTATTAAGCGATGTGATTTAATATAAAATAAAGAAGGAAACAGTCGGGGATGTCAGATTTAGTTCGCTATTAACGATAATTCGTTATAAGCGAGTTTGTTATAAGTGGAGTTGACTGTACCAGTTATATGATATATAGGACAAGGAATTGCTTATATATGAATACCAGTTATATGAGATATAGTATAGTGGAATAATATATTTTTTTTAATTTGTTATATGATATATAGGATTATATGCTATAGAGGAATGGTAAATTTCATATATGAATACTTGTTAGATGATATATAGGACAGGTGAATGGTATACATAATTATTTTCATTGAGATGAGAACCATTTATATGTTATATTTTAGAGATTCCTTCTTTGATTCTTTTATATTGTAAAGATTAAAAAAGTGATAAATATTACAATTATGCAAAACGATAAAGTTAACAAATTAATACTGTTAGTCAGTATTACTCCAAGTGTCAAGTTAAAGGGACTCCACTGAGGATTTTTGACATGTTCGGAATTATATTTTTCTGATTTTTGACATGATAGGATGGGGGTTATATTTTTGTAACTGTTGAATAAGATTTTTTTATGAAACAATTTGTCACATTTAAGACATGATAACATTTATGATTATAGTTATACATAAGTTATATTTCTGCTGATGTTAACATAACTATTATATGTTATTTTACATGTATTTTAAAACATAGGTTACATGACATTTCTCAAAAATTACGTTGTAATTTTGTGTCTAAAAATGCATCCTGGGTAATTAAAGAATACTGGTTATGAATACACTTTATTAGTGATGAATGTAGTTCAGCCAAATCTGAGTACCCGTGGGTTACGATGATGCTAAAATGTAGAAATAATGCTTTCAGACAGTAATGTTAAAACTACATCTTATTTACGGTATGATAATTTTGTATGCTTGCTCATGTTATTATATACCAATATTTAGATTATATTATATGAAAACATATTTTACACTTTTCTGTTTGTTACATGAAATTCTGATTGAATGTGTTTGTTACATGAAATTATGATTGAATGTGTTTGTTACATGAAATTCTGATTCAATGTATATAGCACATATGTAAACATATTATTTCATGTTAATAAATGTTTATTGTAAAGTTACATGCTATTGCCTTTGATGAAAATAAGATCATAT
The DNA here is from genome assembly GCF_026571515.1 of Ruditapes philippinarum. Lineage (NCBI taxonomy): Eukaryota > Metazoa > Mollusca > Bivalvia > Venerida > Veneridae > Ruditapes > Ruditapes philippinarum. Next base: position 31,103 of record NW_026858870.1, read on the forward strand.
TATTTTATATAAAGATTTTTGTGTCGCCTCTACGGAGTAGTGGCGACACATAGGGATCACTTCTCCGTCGTCTGTCTGTCCGTCTGTCTGTCCGTCACAAAAGCTTGTCCGGACTACTCCTCATAAACCACTGGTGCAATTTCATCCAAACTTTACAGGAATGATCAGTACCAAGTCTAGTTGTGCATATTGTCAGCATTTTCCGGTTCAATGATTTTTGGCAGAGTTATGGCCCTTTAATAATTTTTAATTTTAAAGTTTGTCCGGACTACTTCTCTTATACCACTAAAGCATTTTCAATGAAATTTTACAGAATTGATCTGTAGCTCAAGTCCTCGCGCATATTGCAAGGGTTTTCCGGTTGAATGATTTTTGGCCGAGTGATGGCCCTTTGATAAAAAAGGTGTATTTTTCTGTGTGTTGCCAGATACACAAAAGCTTGTCCGGACTACTCCTCATAAACTACTGGTGCAATTTCATCTAAACTTTACAGGAATGATCAGTACCAAGGGTAGTTGTGCATATTATCAGCATTTTCCGGTTCAATGATTTTTGTCAGAGTTATGGCCCTTTAATAATTTTTATTTTTAAAGTTTGTCCGGACTACTTCTCTTATACCACTAAAGCAATTTCAATGAAACTTTACAGGATTGATCTGTAGCTCAAGTCCTTGATTTTTGGCCGAGTTATGGCCCTTTGATAAAAAGGTGTTTTTTCTGTGTGTTGCCAGATACGCAAAAGCTTGTCCGGACTACTCTTCATAAACTACTGGTGCAATTTTATCCAAACTTTACAGGAATGATCAGTACCAAGTCTAGTTGTGCACTGTCCGTCTGTCTGTCCGTCTGTCACAAACTTTGTCCCAACATGAAATTGACCATCATGTGTTTACCAATAATATTTGAAGCTATATATGACGATATACAAATTCATTCAATTTGAAAATAAGTTGTTACTGCACGGGATATGATCCCAGTATCCTTCTTATTGTATATAAAATAATGCTGTATGTTATAATTAGATCCGGTGCGTTATATGCTAGATAGAGAAAACAGAATTCCTAGAGTAAGCCTCTCCAGTCCTGGTAAAATTGCCCGTTTTTTCCGTTTATGATTACATTGTAATTAGTGATAAAATTGAAAACTGGTAAAAGACTCTGGACAAAGTGTGTCCCTCGTAAGCATAAATCACAAAAACAGTTACATGGAAATTGCAGACACGGTTTGATTGAGGCTGTATATGAGGGATAATGCAAAAGTGCAACATCCCTCATGCCCCATAGCTTCAGCTTAAGTGATACCTAATTTTCAAGTGTGTGAATCAATGATCTCGAAGGACAAAAAAAAAGCAACACTGAAATGGTACTGGGAACATTTTGCAGTTACTACATAGAACTTGACACCTGCTGTTGTGAAGTATTAAAGTGTGATCTTTTAGAGGAATTTATCATAACACATTTGAAATAATAAAAAAATTCTACATCCCTCACGCCTCCTAGCACTGGCTTGAGCGGTACTAAATATGCAACACTTTAAATTGTTGGAAATCAAGTAATACCAAGTTGAAATCATGTAATATCATCACAAACATGTACCGCTATAGCCCACTCAAAAATTGGGTTATGGTAGGTCCACTTAAATGTGTTTATGTCATGATAAGACAGCAATATCTTGTTTCAATTATAATTATTTTATAATGCAACAAAAAACTTGTCAAGAGTGATTTCCCTTTTGTCATAATTAACATGCAGTTTGAAGAGAAGGTTTTTAAATAATAGACCAAATTATAATTTGTACATTCAGGCTGAGTACACATAATTCATAATTTCAAAATCATCTTTTTTATATTAATTTGAGAGAGACTAATCATACAGTTATTTGATCTTCTTTACAAGTGTAATTTATCTTTAAACATAATTAACATAAATCAGATAACTATACGGATTCAATAGATAGAGGGGTAATATTTTGAACATTGGGCGACTATAAAACAAGATTTTAATTTTCTTACAATTGACATTTATCGTTAGATCACATAACTTGATGCTACATATAAGAATGTTAAATTCATTAAAATGATACCTTCGCGCATTCATTGTTAAACTTCATAAATGTGTATTTATGGGTGGCAGGTGGTTCGGTTACATAGATTCGGGAGTTTGCGTAGCTTGTAAAACAATAAACAACTCTAGATAAATTTATGTTGTAAAAGGGTTTTTATTAAAGCCGTAAACAAAGTATACTACAGTACATTTAAACATGACTAGAATAACAGAGACATATTAAAAGTAGAACTTATTGTTTTATCTGGGGAAACAAATTCCGCCGTACAACAAACATTAAAACATAATTATCATGCGATTCAAGGGAGACTAATACTGTAATATTATATATCAATAAACTTGTCAAGAGTGATTTCCCTTTTGTCATAATTAACATGCAGTTTGAAGAGAAGGTTTTTAAATAATAGACCAAATTATAATTTATACATTCAGGCTGTTTACACATAATTCATAATTTCAAACTCATCTTTTTTATATTAATTTGAGAGAGACTAATCATACAGTTATTTGATCTTCTTTACAAGACTAGTGTAATTTATCTTTAAACATAATTAACATAAATCAGTTAACTATACGGATTCAATAGATAGAAGGGAAATATTTTGAACATTGGGCGACTATAAAACAAGATTTTAATTTTCTTACAATTGACATTTATAGTTAGATCACATAACTTGATGCTACATATGAGAATGTTACATTCATTAAAATGATACCTTCGCGCATTCATTGTTAAACTTCATAAATGTGTATTTATGGGTGGCAGGTGGTTCGGTTACATAGATTCGGGAGTTTGCGTAGCTTGTAAAACAATAAACAACTCAAGATAAATTTATGTTGTAAAAGGGTTTTTATTAAAGCCGTAAACAAAGTATATTACAGTACATTTAAACATGACTAGAATAACAGAGACATATTAAAAGTAGAACTTATTGTTTTATCTGGGGAAACAAATTCCGCCGTACAACAAACATTAAAACATAATTATCATAATAGAGATAAAACAAACACAAATATGAACAAATTCCATCCTGAAATATGAAAACATCTGAATATATACAAATGTGTAAATGTGTCTTTATGTGTAACTCGTTGTAAAAGAAAAGTAATTGTACAATTTTTAAAAGTAAAAATGAAAAAATTGTAACGGAGCTCTTCAAGAAAATAATTGTGCAGGAGGAAAGGGAGGTGGTGGAAAACTAAATTTTTCATGTGAAACTATCAAAAGTTGTACAGGAATGAAAGCCACGCGCTTTGTTTCTTTGTTCAACGAAAAGAGTGAGTGCGCATGTGCAACTATATCCAAATATAGACATGCGTTACGATGTTAGCTTACTGTAAATATTCTAAGCTGTAAATACTATACAATAAAGAGTACGGCTGCACTGTAAATACCCTAAACCGTAATTACTATAACACAAAGAGTAAGGTGCTTCCGCCAATTTTTTTATGAACCACCTCGGCCATAAATCATTTTATGATCATAATAAAATATATTTTTATAACTTAAATAGTTGCGCATTTAAAGACAACATGCAAACATTTAAAGACACTGTGGCGGATTTTTCTGTCCTAGAGATGCGTTATATATAAGAGAGAATATAATTATGATTTACCACTCTGTTTGTGCGATTTCCAACTAGATCAATTCAATCGGATACAGATAATAATCTATCTAATTTATTATGGATTAATCTTCTTTTTGATGGATAAATCAAATGGTTGTTTAGAGATAGCGCTAGAATAAAAGCAGCTTCTAATAGTTAAGACAGATCAAATTAATGCATTGTTGAGTTTCCAATCAGCGTCTAATTATTGAAGGGGATGTTAAGAAAGATCAAATAAATGCATTGTTGATTACCTACACGAATAACAGCAAATACACAAACACCGCCCGATCCAATCCCAATGACAAATTATATTCATGTTTTAACTCGTTTTCGAAACTATGACCATATAGAAACATACATTTAACAGTATAATTAAATCAAAATGAACCTTTAAAAAGAAAATGAAATGAAAGATAAAAATGCTGATGTTGTTAAATTAAATCATTGATAAGAAGAAAAGATTGATCTTTTATTCAAAACAGCCATGTTAATGAGGCGGGCAGTTCATTTGCGGTCTAGCGAAACAATGCACTATATCATACAAGTACAAATGTTGCTGCAATGCAGCAATTGAGAAGCTCCGCGCAAAAAAATGTGCTCATTACAGATACCTTACCAAATTATTCCTACGCACAGGTCATGTTATATTCAGATTAGGTACTATTGTAGATTTTTTCCGAATGTTTTGTAAAGCATTTTTTGCATAATTATACTTATCTTATGCACTGTCCATAATTAAAAAGAGGGGACAAAATTATAATATAAAAATGCTTTCACTGATGCCTACCTGGTAAGGAAAGTAATTCCATTGAATACAAACAAGACTTGTACTGTTGTAAATGTTTATTCTGACATTAGGAACGACTTGTTTGTAAAAGCTATAGAAATAGATAGTGGGTTTGAAAACTTAAGTGATGATGAATATACTTTATACACTCCAATCCAAATATTGTTAAGAATGCGGCAAAATCCTGTTATCAAATTCTTAACATTCGAAATAGATATATGTATCACAACACTTGAGACTCAGTAGATGATTTTAAACATTATAAAATAAATATTGTATATTAAATATAAGATAATATTTGTTTTGACAATACTTGTATATATCTTCAGACTTGCGGTGTCTCCATATATAATATAGTAGTAAAATGTCGAAATAAATTAATTTTATACATGGGTAGGATTTTCTTATAATAGTTAGGTTTTTTATCACATGATAAGACATGGTTGCTAATCTAGTTCTCATTTCTAATCTTTTTAAAGTAAGGAAGTTTGGTTTTAGAGGGCTGATCATTACTTATGACAGAAATTTAAGTGTTTTACATGTCAGCTTGTTTTTAGATAAATTTTATGTTTGGATTAACAACTGTGTCCTATTAATTTTTAACTGCCTAACTATATGGAAAAAAATGATGTCTGGTTTATGTGCAGTCATGGTATGGGTGGAGCAACGAAGTGTCATCATAAGGTTAACACTTCGGTGTTCCACAAATGCTGCTTACTGCTTAGTGTATATACATGTATAGTGTTCGTTTATTGTATATGCAGTGGAGTTCCACTAATAAGACCACCTTGAATGTTTCCAGATCATGCAAATTTAGGCAATATAAAGAACCAGAGTTTAAGTCATGGAGCTGAAGTGGCTCGCTGGTGGGACCTTTCCGCTGTTGGGGCCATCATTTTGTGGTGGAACTTTACCGTATATGTAAACATATAGTCTCAGATAATTCTTTTTAGAATGACTATATTGTAATTGTAATTTTATATGTCTCTTCTAATTGTTAAATATGGATGAGACTAAAATAAAATGAATAAATATTTATATGTTATGTGACATGACTGTACTGTGTTCTGTTTGTGTCACTACTGTAGTCAGTAACAGAAGATGATAGAACTATCAAAGTCTGTTATAATTGTAACAAATATACAAATAGTAACAAAGGGGATTTATATTATATTACATGCATATTTTTTTGCAGCAAATACAAAAATCTTTCAAAACTTCAAGGTCAGATAAACTACTTTCTTAAGATTTATGTTTTTTAAAGTTTTTTGTATTTTCTGCAAAAAATAGCATTTGTTTGCACTAAAATAGACTTTAAACTGGATTTTGCCATTCATTAAATGTGCATAAAACTTTGCAACAGAATGCTTTTGGTATTCAGAATGTAGCACATTCAAGGTAAATTTCTTATTGTTATCATTTTTATTTTTGTTTAAAATAGTCTTTAAAATATAGAATTGGAAGTGTACTTGCAAATGGCTCATCATATAACAATGTGAGCTTTGTTGTTATATGAATTTGGCCTACTTTCACTTCAGACAGACTTTGCGAAAACAAACATGGCTGAAAAAGCGGAAACAACTTATTGAAGGTCCATCCGCTCGTAAAGGAAAGCTGCCGAATACGAACCCCCGCATACATCACCAATCATACCACTAACTTTTTTTTTCTCACGAAGTGGTATGCTGTTCCAATAAAACGAATGAAATGTAACATTATATACTTAAGTTTAATTATTTCAAAACAACCAATATATCAACATGTTATTATTAAACATTTAATTTCATAAAAAATAAATTAAAAATAACCATCAAAAGCAAAATTGTTAAAATCTTATGCCTGAAATCTTCTTTATATTGACAAATTCAATCACTAATAGTATAGTTTTGATATGCTGTGTGTAAATGTATTTCAAAATATAACAAATTATTATTTCATGTACTACTAAAAAAGGGAAAATAACAATTTATAACGAAGTAAACATTTTTGCGCTATTTATAGCTTTCGAAAATTACAGCAGAACTGCTGTCCGGTTCTCATTCATTTAATATGGACATGCTTGGCGAATCACCGACGGAAACCAAATATAGAAATCGAAAGGAGTCCCTTGAATGCGGATTTACTTTTTAGCTGTTAATCGAAAGGATTTTTTTTTATTGCTCTCAATATCCGGCCCATGACAAAAAAAATAGTAAACACAAATAGCTTCGCGCCTGTGGGCGCGGAGCAATAACGCACTTATAAGGCCAAATGAAAAAAAAAATGTTTTATTGAAGTACTCATAAAAATATGACAAAAACAAAATAAAATCGTAAAAAAGCTTCTGCTTGGGTAAAATAAAACATTCTAGAAATCGGGTAAATAATACAAAAAAAAATGCTAAAGAGATATTAAAGGATAATTTAGAATTTCGTTGCTCGATAATATGAATAGCTCTAAACCTCGTGAATATAATTATGTAAAAAGCTAAAACTAGTAGAAAGGGAAAATACAAGTCAAAATAGAACATACCCCCCTTAAAATCTCAACAATGCTGACTCCTCGAAAACATTAATAACCACAAAATTACATGACAATTGCAGACTCGATGAGTCTGTACATCAGGGATAATAAAAAGCTACATCTTTTAGCACCAGCTTGGTAATTGTAAGAACACTTTCTTGACGCTAGGTTGGTGAGAAAATGTTAAAAAAACTAGATTTATTGCTTCAGAGGGAGCTGAGATATTTATAACACCTGAATGCTGCTTAATGCGGTGCTAAGTGAGTGACAGATGTTAACAAAAGCTGAATATACTGAGTAAGACGGTGATAGAAAGGCTAAATACGGCACTTGTTGGAATAAGAGATGATGATTGACAAAACTGAATATGCTGTGTAAGACGATGCACGTGCTAGGCGGGCGAAATCAATGTTAGCTTACACGGAATATATGTCTGAAGACAGTGTAAGGTGGGTGAGAAATGTTAACAAAGACAGGATTTATTGCTCCAGACGGTGCTAGATAGGTAAGAGATCAGATATACTACTTATTTCTTTACAAGGGTGGATAAGAGATGTAAACAAACTGAATATATATTTTAATACGGTGCTAGGTGGGTAAAATATTTCAACTTAGACTGAACATAGGGCTTACGGCAGTGCTAGGCAGGTGAAAGGTGTCCAGAGAGTTATGCAATTATCTTACTTAGTAATTTTCTTAAGTTATTCTGAAAGAAAACATTATCCAAGGATGTAAAAAAAAAGCGTGATTTTATTGGTCTAGCAATTAATTGAATACACTACCGTCACTCCAGTTAAGCGAACGGTGGTGAAACAATTGACGAGTAAAATATTGAATGAGTGATGTTCAAATTATTTCTAAGCCAATCGTTTGTCCACTCAATAATAAACGAGGGTGAAACTCAAATTCTGAAGAAACAAAATACAAGGGCTAAGATAACTTATAAGTAGTTTTAGCTCTTATTTAAAATTAAAACGTTAATTTTATTTCATAAAAGACAATACAATACACTATCTCTTTATTTAGTAAAGATTACATTTTATGCAACCGCAACGACTGTATCATGTATCTGATTCTAAATGATAATAAAATTATTGTTAAAAGGTTTTATTTTGAAAATATGAGCATTGTTATAAATGTCAATTATATTTATTTGCTAGACAATACATTTATATATAAAAATACTTAATGTGAATATTTTCTCAAAATCTCAGGTAACGTTAGTAATAAACTGTCAACTATATTATGCTAAGCAATTTTTTATCTTAAAAAGAAGAAATGATACCTGTATAGTACTTCAGAAAATTTGCTTTAAACCTTTTTGACTGCTTGAACTAGAGGAGGACCGCGTACGACCTAGATAAAGAACAACAATGGATAAAATGTCATCTCCGCCTCATGAAGACAATGCTGAAATACTGTATTGACAGGATGATAAAATCTTGTAAATCATAAGTTAAGCGATATATGGGTATCATTACCTTGTTGTTAAATTATTAATCTTAAAGTTCAGGCATTTAAAAGAAATTAATTAATGAATGTGTTTCAATTATCTTTGACATTAGCTGCATTAATCTTATATGATATTATTATGTTTCTGTTTATATCCAGTGTACTCTATGTCGTTCCATCTCCTTGTTTTGTACTACATGTACAAACAACTTAACAGAGATAAATAAAAGTAAACTTTATTTAGGAATTGAATATTGTTAGGTTACTTTTGGTAAAATTACGTACTAATGTTCATTTTAAGTCTAATACCTCATTTTACCCTACAAATTCATCTGAAAAATACTCAACAGAGCATTGACAACCACTAATATGTGTATAATATTTATGGTACATATATGTTTATAGTCTTAGGTTATACCTTGGGTATATAGTTACAGTACTGAACTATAAACAGGTGGCAAATTCTTTATTACTTTATATACAATCAATTTAGAGATGTCATCGATATCAATAATATCGATGTATCGTTGATATTTATCTGTCGATTAATAATCTATTAACATTAAAAAAAAACGATAATTTTGACTTATTTATTAAGTTCAGAAATAAGGAAATTTCACCCTAAACATATACAAAAGCAGGTGTCCATGTCTTACATTATCTGTTGTTACATATTGGGAAAAAATGGTCTGGACAAAAATCATGCGATGGGCTTTTATAAAAAGATGCTGAACAGAACATGTTTTCAACTGAAATCATTTAAACAGATATAGATAGATAGATAGATAGATAGATTTATTTCGGCATAAAGGTAAACATGTTACATGATAAACAAATACAATATAGATTAAAACAATTACAAATAAAAAATAAATAAATGAATTAATACTATATTATGTAAAACCATGACATGTTCCCAAAACCAAGGATAACACAAAAAAGAGCAAGCTCTTATTTCCATTGTGGTCCTTAGCATTTGGTGGCATGACATAGAGAGGTATTTCATAAAAGAACAAAAGTATCACAAATTATAAGATTAATCGCATTAATGAAGGATATTATTTAAAATCATCACAATTTAAGATGTAAGGTATTGTAGATAAAAAGTCATTATCACATTAAAAAAATAAGTATGTGCATAGTAAGCATTACATAAAAAAAAAAAATATATATATCACAGTTGTTATGAGTATGTAAGAAAGAACATGCCATAGATTGCACTATTCAAAAAAAGATAAAGTTTTTAAAGTCTTAATAAAAAATTTAAAACAAATATCAAAAAATGAAACAGTAAACCTGAGCCGAAAAATAATACAATAAAAAAAAAATGAAAACATAAAATTGTCTTGCAAGAAATTTTAAGAAAAACACTTAGATGCTACTTAAAAAGTGACTTTTGATGGCTACCTTAAAACGATGAAATTTGTTAATTTCAGTTATGCAAGTTGGAAGACTGTTCCATATGATATAAAAGTGAATGACAGACAAGTAATTTTACGTATATCGATGTAACGTTGATATTTTTTCATCCGATATTGATATATCGTTGATAAGCTTTATCTTGACACAATGACAGCTCTTAATCAATTATTCAATGTTTATCTGTTATCTTTGATATGTTTAATTTCCAAATTTGAAATTAATTTTCAGCTCGTATAATTGATAATATTCGTGTACATTACAGAATGCTATATCTTTTGTCACGGAGACGGCTTTTAAATTTTGTTGTAACAAAATAATCTTAATAATTAGTTCTACTTTATTTCAAGATGTATAGATTTTTCTTTAAATTTAGTTTAACACCAGCACAATACAACACCATTTTACACACAGACAAAAAGATTTATTAAATGAATATATCGTTTTATAGTCAGGCATAACCTGACCTTTACATTCATAAAATCAATAATTTATTATTTTATTTCAATATGTTATGATGTTTTGATAAAAAATGTGATACAATTGTGATCTTAAAGATTTATCAAGTACTTAATTTTATTGTTCTACACGAAAACAATATGTGCCGCCGCTTATCTAGACAGTTGTAACGTTATACAATATATAAAGACAACATCAATAAACTTGAGAAATGTAAGAATGGGGCATATTCATTAGTAATTATCTCAAATATTTCACATGAGAAATACGTTGTAATATAAATATTACAGAAAACTATTGTTTAAGCAAAAGAATTGGACTAGATACCAAGTTAGAATCAAGATATATCATTACATCATTATATCATCACTTTACATATATAAATGGAGATAAATGTACGGTTATAGCCCTCTCAAAGATTGGTTTGCTTGTAGTATTTTTAGTTTCAACTTTTCGGCATTTTCTAGTTGGGTGGTTCCAATATTCCTACTTGAGTAATGTTGAATCAACCTTAGGATATGTAGCCTGCTTTTTAAATTTGTCTTTTGACGTCTTATCTGTGATACGCAGGCTTCATAACCTCTGATCCCCTTTCAAAATTCCATTTTATTTAGTTCCGCCCATTGTTTTCTCGTTTAGGGCACACGCTTTTTATTACTTGGGGACCATACGCCTCTTTTCATGGAATGGCACTACTGTGTCACATTGAAGGTTCCATGATAACCGCCGTATGAACACATCTGCGGATGTTTCTAAATTCAAAATTTTACTATTTCATGTGTAAATGTTGAATTCTGCTTAAGCCGGTGCTAGGGGGCGTGGACGGTAACTTGCACTTTCCAGTACCGTCCATGAACAGGCTCAATCAAACCGAGCCTGCAACATTTTCAATTTTGCCGTGTTGGGCTTTCTTTAGGGATTCTGTATTTATCTATTTTATGGTAGGTTCAATTAAAATTAAAATATAACTTTGTATATTTCATGATACGACGGAAACATACCTTGACACTTATATAAGTGTAATATTATTAAAAGAAACACCGAAAAACAATATATTTTATGCATTTGAATACAGCTTGTAAAGGCGACAAAAACACAACTACAAATTCTGCAATTAAAGGGAAACTAATACTGTACTTATATATCAATATACTTGTCAATGGTGATTTCCCTTTTGTAATAATTTACAATACAGTTTCGAAGGGGGGGGGGGTTTAAAATTTCGAAATTGTCTTTTTGATATCAATTTGAGGGGGACTAATAATACAGTTATTTGATCTTCTTTTCAAGTGTAATTTACCTTTGAACATATTTAACATAAATCAGATTACAAAACGGATTCAATAAATAGAGGGAATATTTGGTGGCCATAAAACAATTTTCCGTTATAATTGACATTTATTAATTGATCATATTATATTGATGTTACATTTAAGAATGTTGACTTCATTACCAAAATACCTTCTTGTATTTATTGTTGAACATCATAATTGTTCATATTTGTTGCGCCAAAACATATTTTAATGAGAGATAATACCAGTTTTTTTTAACCACGATGTTCCGTATTTAGTTCCGTATTATAACTTTAAAGCAGACGATACAACATGCAAGCATTAAGCATTTAAATACACTATGGGGTTTTTTCTGTCATACAGATGCGTTATTATATATAAGAGACAATATAATTATGATTTACCAATTTGTTTGTGCGTTTGCCAATTATATCAATTCAATAAAATAAAGACAGAAATTAACCGATTTTTGTTTTACAGCCGTACTCGTAAAAATTCATGACAAGAGATAGGCTCTTTCAAAAGGCATAAAATTGTTAAAGAGCTTCTGATTTGATAAAATAAAACATTCTAGAAATCAGATACATAATATGAAAAAAAATGCTTAAAAGATATATTATATGATATTTTAGAATTTCATTGCACGATACGAATAGCTCTAATCATCGTAAATATTGGAATAAAGATAAACTAGTAGAAAAGGAATATACACGTCAAAATGGAACCATGCTTCCCCTTAAAAATCTCAACAAAGGGTGATCCCTCGGACCCTCGGATGCATTATTCACATGAAAATGATATGACAATTTCAGACTCGGTTTCATTGTGTCTGTACGTGAGGGATAATAAAAATGTTACATCTCTTAGAACCGGCTTGACAATTGTAATAAAACTTTGTTTTTTACCAGATATAGATAAGGCAAATACATTAAATTAGTTTTTAATTCAATATCATGTGTTGGTGATGCAAAACATAAAATGTCCATATTTTCTTTTAAAATTAATTCCCTTCTTGAAGATTTAGATATTAATGAACAAGAGATAACGGAGATAACAAGAGATAATCCTGTCGCCAATAAAGCTAGTTCAGATGAAATTGAAACACTGGAAAAAATGAAAAACGTCATTGGAAGCTGATTATATTGCTTAACGACGAGGGCTATGTGGGCGAAGGATGTTACCAAATAATGAATATTCCATTTAAGGCGGTGCTAGGTTGGTGACAGGTTTTACCAAAAACTATATTTATTGCTTCAGACAGTGTTTGGTAGGCGAGATATGACAGCATAGACAAAATTAATTTCCCTAGGCAATGCTTTGTAAACAAAACATGATAAGAAAGGCGGAATATACCGTTTAAGACAGTGCCATGTTGATGAGATATGTTACCATATACAGTATATTGCTTAAGACGGTGCTGTGTGGAGGAAGATGGTAACAAAGACTGTCTATACTGCTTTAGAGGGCCCTAGGTAGGTTAGTGAGAAATGATAACAAGATGTGTTGCTTCAGACGGTGCTATGTTGGTGAGAGATATTTAAAACCTGAATACTGCTTAAGGCGGTGCTCAGTGAGTAGTGTGTTAGAGTTTACCAATCATATTTAAAGTTACATATGACAATAAACAATTTCTTTAATTTGAAAATAAGTTGTTACTGCACGTGATATGATCCCAGTATTTCCTCTTTTTTGTATAAAAGATAAAGCTACATGTGATTCTTTGATCTGGGTGTATTATTCCAGAAATTGAGAAAAACAAAATCTCTAGAGGCTCACCAGTCCCTATTAATGTGCCGGTTTTTCTGTTTATGATTCGATCAAAATTCTGGTTAAATAATCTCGGCTAAGTGTGATGCCTCGGAAGCATTAATCACAACAAAGTTACATGGAAATTGCAAATACGGTTTGATTGAGTCTGAATATGAGGGATAATAAAAAAGTGCATCATCCCTTACGCCATATAGCACCGCCTTGAGAGGTACTTAATTTTCAACACTTAAAAGTGGTGGAATCAATCATCTCAATGGACAAAAAACACTGAAACAGTAAGGGGCAATATTTACAGCTGCTACATAGAACTTGACACCTGCTGTTGTGAAGTATTAAAATCTGCACAAAGTGTGATCCCTCGCAACACATTTGAAATATTGAAACAGTTCTACATCCATCACGCGCCAAGCACCGGCTTGAAATGCAATCGATATGAAATATTTTAAATTGTTGGAATCAAGTTATACCAAGTTGGAATCAAGTTATACTAAGTTGGAATCAAGTTATATCATCATCATTATATACATGTACCACTATTGCCCACTTAAAGATTGGGTTATGGTAGGTCCATTAAAATTACGGTAACTGTGTTTATTTTATGATTAGACAAGAAATCTCTTTTCATATATATAAATATAAAATTATTAAGAGAAACACTGAAATAGAGCACACAATAGACTGTGCATTTAAATAGAGATGCAATTCAATACGGAGTCTAATACTGGACTTAATATCAAAATACTTATCCAGAATGGTTCCTTTTAATTCGTACATTTGATTTGTGACACATAATTAATAATTTGGTAAATACAATTTGAGGGAGACTAATCATACATTTATTTTAATCCATTTACACGGGTAAATTCCCTTTAATGATAAAATCAGATAGCAATACATATAATATAGTATTTTGAGAATGCGACGGCTATAAAACACGTTTTCTGTTTTCTTAAAGTGATCACATGAATGGGTGTAACATTTTAGAGGTATAACGTTTATAACCATACATACATCTTTGCACTTATTGCGATAATTTTTACAAAGGTTTCTATCTTACATGTAAACTAGGTGCGTAACTGAAAATCTCTAAGATTAAGCTATGTAAAAGACAAACAATTCCACTTTTCTCCAACTTTGATGATAATTGACATATGTCCATACAAAGTTCATCCCATGTGCCTGAACTAAAGGACAAAGGGGCTTAAAAGCTTAAAGCTTAAAAGTCGTCTTATAATCTATTCTGAGGTATTCCTCAATCAAATAAGCTTGAAAGTTGTCTTAAAATCTATTATGGGGTCTTCTTCAATCAATAACGCTTTAAAGTCGTCTTATAATCTATTCTGAGGTATTTCTCAATCAATAAAGCTTAAAAGTCGTCTTATAATCTATCATGAGGTATTCTTCAATCAATAAAGCTTGAAAGCCGTCTTAAAATCTATTCTGAGGTATTCTTCAATCAATAAAGCTTGAAAGTTGTCTTATAATCTATTCTGAGGTATTCCTCAATCAATCAAGCTTGAAAGTCGTCTTATAATCTATTCTGAGGCATTTCTCAATCAATAAAGCTTGAAAATCGTCTTATAATCTATTCTGAGGTATTCCTCAATCAATAAAGCTTGAAAGTCGTCTTATAATCTATTCTGAGGTATTCCTCAATCAATAAAGCTTGAAAGTCGTCTTATTATCTATTTTCAGTTGGTGCAAAATAAAACCCAACAACAATAGACATTTGTCCATATTGGGATCCGTTTTATTAATTCAAAACAGACAACTGATATTTATAATCATGATAACTTTCAATCATTTAGACGAACATTTAGAGAAACTTAATTTATTAAGAGAATACAAGCAATGGTCGAATTCAGTACCAAGAAAAAGAAGTTCTTTTTTCAGTACGGCAAAACGTGCATGTAAGGTAACGTTCTACTTTAAATACAGCAAATTAAACATATTAATAGAGAACACAAAAGTTGTTGGAAGTCTTTACATAATCTTAAATTGTGACTCTTTCTGATTCCTGATTATTTATTTAACAGTTTCGCATATTTCTTAAATGATATGGTATAACAAAGCTTTATTTTGTTAATAAGTTCTAAAATATTTTGTGTTTAGCATAGAAATAAAGCCTTATATCGTTCTTTAAATCATTTCGAAAATTTAAATCGGCATTACACACTAAAACATTTCTTTTATCTACCAGACAACAAGTTCAAAAGCATTTGATACTGATAACATTGCTTTAGACACTGACAATTGGGCATTAATGATAACGTAGACTGACATTTTTGCTTCAAACGATGTTAGGTTGGTAAGAAATGATAATATATAGAGATATGATAATATAGACCTACTTTATTGATTCAAATGATGTTAGGTTGGTAAGAGATGATACTATATAGAGAGATGATAATATAGACGGACTTTATTGATTCAAACGATGTTAGGTTGGTAAGAGATGATAATATATAGAGAGATGATAATATAGACATACTTTATTGATTCAAACGATGTTAGGTTGGTAAGAGATGATAATATATAGAGATATGATAATATAGACATACTTTATTGCTTCAAACGATGTTAGGTTGGTAAGAGATGATAATATATAGAGAGATGATAATATAGACAGACTTTATTGATTCAAACGATGTTAGGTTGGTAAGAGATGATAATATATAGAGAGATGATAATATAGACAGACTTTATTGATTCAAACGATGTTAGGTTGGTAAGAGATGATAATATATAGAGATATGATAATATAGACAGACTTTATTGATTCAAACGATGTTAGGTTGGTAAGAGATGATAATATATAGAGAGATGATAAAATAGACAGACTTTATTGATTCAAACGATGTTAGGTTGGTAAGAGATGATAATATATAGAGAGATGATAATATAGACGGACTTTATTGATTCAAACGATGTTAGGTTGGTAAGAAATGATAATATATAGAGATATGATAATATAGACAGACTTTATTGATTCAAATGATGTTAGGTTGGTAAGAGATGATACTATATAGAGAGATGATAAAATAGACAGACTTTATTGATTCAAACGATGTTAGGTTGGTAAGAGATGATAATATATAGAGAGATGATAATATAGACAGACTTTATTGATTCAAACGATGTTAGGTTGGTAAGAGATGATAATATATAGAGAGATGATAATATAGACGGACTTTATTGATTCAAACGATGTTAGGTTGGTAAGAGATGATAATATATAGAGAGATGATAATATAGACAGACTTTATTGATTCAAACGATGTTAGGTTGGTAAGAGATGATAATATATAGAGATATGATAATATAGACATACTTTATTGCTTCAAACGATGTTAGGTTGGTAAGAGATGATAATATATAGAGAGATGATAATATAGACATACTTTATTGATTCAAACGATGTTAGGTTGGTAAGAGATGATAATATATAGAGATATGATAATATAGACAGACTTTATTGATTCAAACGATGTTAGGTTGGTAAGAGATGATAATATATAGAGAGATGATAATATAGACAGACTTTATTGATTCAAACGATGTTAGGTTGGTAAGAGATGATAATATATAGAGAGATGATAATATAGACAGACTTTATTGATTCAAACGATGTTAGGTTGGTAAGAGATGATAATATATAGAGAGATGATAATATAGACATACTTTATTGATTCAAACGATGTTAGGTTGGTAAGAGATGATAATATATAGAGATATGATAATATAGACCTACTTTATTGATTCAAAAACGAATGTTTAGGTTGGTAAGAGATGATAATATATATAGAGATATGATAATATAGACATACTTTATTGCTTCAAACGATGTTAGGTTGGTAAGAGATGATAATATATAGAGAGATGATAATATAGACATACTTTATTGATTCAAACGATGTTAGGTTGGTAAGAGATGATAATATATAGAGAGATGATAATATAGACATACTTTATTGATTCAAACGATGTTAGGTTGGTAAGAGATGATAATATATAGAGATATGATAATATAGACATACTTTATTGCTTCAAACGATGTTAGGTTGGTAAGAGATGATAATATATAGAGAGATGATAATATAGACAGACTTTATTGATTCAAACGATGTTAGGTTGGTAAGAGATGATAATATATAGAGAGATGATAATATAGACATACTTTATTGATTCAAACGATGTTAGGTATGTAAGAGATGATAACATATAGAGAGATGATAATATAGACAGACTTTATTGATTCAAACGATGTTAGGTATGTAAGAGATGATAACATATAGAGAGATGATAATATAGACATACTTCATTGATTCAAACGATGTTAGGTTGGTAAGAGATGATAATATATAGAGAGATGATAATATAGACATACTTTATTGATTCAACTGATATAAGGTTGATAAGAGATGATAAACTGACATAGACTGACAGTGTTAGGTGGGCGAGAGATGATTACATATATACTGAATATGTTGCTTCAGACGGTGATAGGTTGTGAGAGATGATAATAATTATAGACTGACTTTATTGTTTCAGACGATGTTAGGTTGGTAAAGAATGACAATTATTATAGACTGACTTTATTGTTTCAGACGATGCTAGGTTGTTAAAGAATGACAATTATTATAGACTGACTTTATTGTTTCAGACGATGTTAGGTTGGCGGGAGATAATTATTATAGACTGACTTTATTGTTTCAAACGCTGTTAGGTTGGCGGGAGATGATAATTATTATAGACTGACTTTATTGATTCAAACGATGTTAGGTTGGTAAGAGATGATAACAAAGACTGACTTTATTGTTCAGGCGGTATTAGGTGGACGATACATGATAACATAGACAGTTATTTTTCTTACTTCTGATGAAGTTAATTGTAAATGTGAGCAAATAACGTAGACTTCTTGCTCCAGACGATGTCAAGTAAAATGATAAGGCGAAATGAATATTGCTTTTATTTTCTTAACTTTGTCATTTTATATAGAAATTATTCATACTTTAACAAAAAATATGACTTGACTCACGTACTAAAAAGGAAATTTCTTTTATATCATTCTTGAAACCTTTTTCTGTTTGTTTTTTAGAAAAAGTAAAACATGCAGAACGTTGCCCCCGCCCGGCTGTGGCTCTTGTTTTGACCTTTCACATCACATGTACATTATCTATAAAAATAGTTTTAAAGGATAATTGATGACTGAGTTATGAGAATGGTGACAAATCATAAGAACACACATATGTAATCAATAAAACTCGATCATCTATGTCTTCTATACTAAATACACTCAAATTATGCGCAGACATTAGAATATACTTGCACTAATGTATATCATTAATATTATAGGGACTTAGTTGCACTAAAATGAAAATAAAATGTGTCTACTGTTTGTTTGCCCTTTTGATTTCTTTTACCTTTTCAATATCTGAATAATGATTTTAAGTTTAAGACGTGTATCATAATAGAAAATAAACCAATGCCAAGTTATTCAAATAGTGATTTAACGATTTTTTCTTTCAACTTTAGAATAATAGGGTGTTAAATCATTTTGGAAGAATGTTTATCTTGATAGATTGTCCGACAGTATATAATACAAGAAAAGAATAACATATGTTTACTGAAATGAAACGGAGTTTCGACAAAAGTTATATTATATAGAACACAAAAAGGCGACACCAGATACTCTTTCTTCACACACCTTCTCTATTGTTTATAATAAGGTTAATGCTTTTTTCAGATAGACTTCTTATTTAGTATTCAAGAAATCAAATTCAATGTGGGGTTATTTCGCTTGACCTGCGCACATTTTTCGTCTATCAACTAGGTGTAGCAGTTTTAATTTCAAGTGTCAACGCATAACATAAATCAAATGAACGTCATTTGTTTGACAAAGCAGAATTAACTCATTCATTGAAAAAGAACGTTGGTTGTGGCGCTTATCTATATAAACTATTAGCAAACAACTATACATGTATTTGTGTTTATAAGAAGTACTTGGAATAGAATAGATTTTAAATGGTTGTTATCAGCTATAGCATCATTTGTTTAATCCAATAGTACAAACAAAATAAACATATATGCCTCGTACATCGGTCTTTCTTTTGTAAAAATGACATGATCACGTATTTTATGAAACATCTCGTCAGTTTCACGCTTTTTGAGTCATATGAAATTTGTTGTTGCCCTTACAATGAGACCCCGACCTTTATTTATCAAAGGTTGCAACACGTTATTTGTAGTTGTTGACTTTGTTTTCAATTTAGAACCTTTAAATTATTATATAATATGTTACAGATAATAATCTTAATAGATTTAACTACTGTTTTAAAGCCTTCATCGATATTTTCTTCTAAGAATTTGTTATTATTTAGAGTAATATGTGTCTGTAATAACAATATGTTCATATAGAACATCCTAGTGAAATACGACGACTTATATCACACAGACAAAAATTTATAAATATATGTTTTACTTCAATAAATAATTCGGAAGTATTCACTTAACATGACCTCTATAATCATAATATCATTATTAATATTTGAGATTATTTAATTACAATAGGAGTTGATAAATTATCTAAATTAAATATAACTAAGTTACATAATGAATTCTTTAAAGGTTTTATCCAACACATAATTCTGTTTCGGCAATTTATTTAAAGATCAACATTATTTTTTGTCCAATCACATTGCAGTATTTTTCAAATTTATGCTTAGTCTAACTTTGGTTAATGTGTACTATCTAAATAGAATTCACTTAATCTGTCGTCTAACCGCAGTCTAACAAATTTCAATAATGCATTATATTAGGGAGGAGTTAGAGGTATGGTTTGCACTCTGAATTGTAAAATATCTAGGTTTTCAAAACAATGCTAACGTTACTTTTTTTAAAGGTCAGGTGTTTCTGAATGTGAGGATACAATCAAATTTATTACACAGATAATACATGTGGGGCACGCAGAGACAATGATTACATAGTAACTTTTTATATCCTTTTAACTCTAAGAAAAATGTCTGTTATAAATTGCTGACTAATTTAAACTCTATATTTTCCAAATTCAGTTGATAGGAATGAACTTCATTAACAATCCTTGACATTAAGAATACAATGTTTACATTTTTTGGCTGGAAAACTCATTGTAAATGGACCTGTATACCTAAATTGACACTCAGAAAAATGAAAAAGTGAACTGTTTTTCAAATGAGCAAATCAATAGGGACATTTTTAAATGTTAGTGAATAACTTGAAGCCAATAACGAATTTGTATCAATTCATAATCTCTAATGTATTTTTCTCACATTTTCCATTTATTTTAAAAGGACGTACACCTTTTATTAACTCCATTGTTTTTATCTAATTGCATCATTTTCCTGGCTGTTTTTTTTCCCCACATATTTTTAGAAACAAATGATAGTCAGTATAAATTCTGTGACATTTCAGTAAAACATTTGCCTGATTATATGTTGAAAGGGCCATTTAATTAGCTTATCTAAATGTGACATGTTAGAAACTTGACAAGGTGTAGACATCTTGTAGAGTGAAAGGGTGGAGCTATCAGTGATGTAGAGCAATGCCTTGTTTTTTTGTTGAAAAAAAATAATGTTGATCATTAAATAGGTAAATGTTTAATAATATGCATTAACAAAAAATAATTGGTCGCCTGCCTGCGGCAGGCTTGACCAATTATTTTAGTTAATACATATTATTAAACACTAACCTATACATAAAATTTGAGTGACTTGATGAAGAAAAAATTGACCATTCGAGTTGAAATGCACAACAAAAAACAGGAGACCAATACGCTTCGTGATTAAAACAAAAAATGAACGATTAACCGTGCATTATTACACAGTCATGCACGGACAGAATTATATATTTACATTATTAAATGAATATAAAAACAGGATTGATTAAAACATGTTGATTGAGCATATAAAATTTGAAGGACCATGCAAATTGGGTTTGTTATCATAGAATAAGTTCAAATATATTGATTTTAGAAAACTATTTTTAAGCAATAAAATGTATTCATGGATAAGATCCTATATTATTTATCGGCGCAGCAGTAAAGGAATAATATATACCCAAAAGTGATATTACAGCTACGCCCTCATGATGTAATTCCTCGCACTCGAATGACAACCGGTGATTTTATCTTGCAAAAATATTACTGCAAAAAATATATTATTTCGATTCTAACATGATACCATCAAATAAATGGAGCCATACTTGATTTGCATCCGTACTTATAATCATCGCGCCACATTGAAATGAATACGTCACATGTGTAAATATTGGTCACACATTCTGTGTTTAACACATAAAAATGTTGTACGTCTTAGAATTTAAAAATATAGAGTGCTGCTTATAGAAATATTCTTTATCATTAACTTTTGAAATAAAACATCTTAACACCATAAACATAGAAAAGAACAAAAATGAAACATAATAAACATAAGAATAAAATCTTTGCCTATTGTTAAATATTAAGTGCAGTTAACCTGTTTGATGGAGAGAAAAAAAAAATAGAAAAAAAAAACAAAATATGTATTGCATAAATTGTTTTAAATATAGCAACTTCCTATCTTGTATTTTTTTAATTCTCATTTTCCAGCAAAATATTATACCACATAAATTATGTTGTGTTATTATTATAAATAATTTCAAGACATATTGCGTTTTTTAATTACATGTAAGTTAATTACTGTGAAATGCTGTGAATTGAATGTTTTAATAACATATGCAAGTTTGGTAAGATATTATCTGATTAAATACTGTGAAATACTGTTAATTGAATTAACATAATTCTTTATCTAAAGGACATGTTGATTCACTATGATTAGGTACGTATATAAACAATCAACACTTACTTAGACATTTCTGTTTAAATTATTAACCAAATATTTTGACACCTTTTTCTCAAAAACAAATTAGTATTTTCTACGTTTCATAATTATATGATATTTTAGATTCGGTTCGCCCCAGTACATAAATTGTGTTATTTGTTATTGTTCATTCATAACGTCATAGAACTTTTATATTTTAAAGATTTATTGGTTTCATATCAACGATTTCTTATAGGTCTAGAAGGTAGAGCCAAACGCTTTTATATATTCAAATACATTAACGCGTTTAAAGTATTTGTCCTACTTGCTAACGATTGGACGTTTTGTATAATTACAGCAAAGTCACATGGTAGTTTTACTTTCAATTGCTATTGTTCTACAACGGGTATCAATTACATATAAGTCTTACGTATGAAATCCTTTTCATTAGCCATTAGATTGGAGACATATCAAGATGGCCGAAGAAAGCCCAGGATATACATCTTTAAAAGTTGTGAACAACTAACGGTATGTTTTAGTTATTTGATTTATCATAAATATACACAGTTTGTGATTTAGAAAAAATCTTGAAAACTTCTATTGTTTAACGTTTGATAAACAACAGAAGAGAAATACAAATAAAGTTGGTATAACTATTTGGTCATAGAGTGAGATATCAACCGATGAATGAGATAATAAAAGGAAATGTATGTACTGTTTTATGCTAATGTAGTTATAAATGTTAACGACTGAACTAATATACATTATGTTTTAAGATAGACTTCATCATCATCATCATTAAATGTTGACGGGTCTACTACAACCTGTGTTTGTAAGCCATAATTGTTTTTGTTTACATATTGGCTCTGATAGTTAGAAAGACCACGGGTCGCATTTGAGGTTCTAGCATTGAATATCATGTCATGTTAAATGGCGGACTAGTCAATAATGGTATAGTATTATATTGTAGTAACTATACAGTACAGTGTTAACTGATAGAGTAGTGTAATGCACTATTATCATAAACAGAAATCAGTTGATGTTTTGTGTATAAATAGTAGTTATTATTTATATATTTAATAAAGATTTTAATACATAGATTATTGCTTAAAATAACCAACCAAATATTATTCTGAGTAATATGAAATATTTATACATAGATTATTGCTTTCAATATTTACCAGGAAAACTTAAGCGACTACAGCGTATTTCACAATAGAAAGAAATGAAAGCTACAGCTTCATTTATGTTGTACATTCAAAAGTTACTCTCAGTGTTTTCAAATGTAACCTTTTAATTATTTATACCAAGAGAGATCCTACTTTTTGATAATTGACGAGGAACAACCTCTTCGGAGCAAAACCCTTTGGTCGACAACAATTTATTTTTTGTTGAGAGGTGTTGCTCTATTGACGTTAAACTTATTGTGAAATTTTACTTTTGACCGGTTAGATAAAGAAGTTGTTACTCCACAGAAGGCCATACTGCAGTGGTTATACAGTATTTTAATTGATAATTGAAAATGTTTCTACAAACCAGCTTTGAAATATCTGCCATAATATTTGTAACTGATTAATCATAAAAGTTTTTGCAAATGAATGTTGATCTGTTATGAAGTATGTCATGTAAGGGTTTACTCCTTTGTTATATGTACCTAGGGAGGTATGTCCACTTTATAATATTGGCAACGAGATGTTTTACTGCTTTATCGTATTTGTCATGTGCTAATTGACTGCTTTATCGTATTTGCCATGTGCTAATTGACTGCTTTATCGTATTTGCCATGTGCTAATTGACTGCTTTATCGTATTTGCCATGTGCTAATTGACTGCTTTATCGTATTTGTCATGTGCTAATTGACTGCTTTATCATATTTGCCATGTGCTAATTGACTGCTTTATCGTATTTGCCATGTGCTAATTGACTGCTTTATCGTATTTGTCATGTGCTAATTGACTGCTTTATCGTATTTGCCATGTGCTAATTGACTGCTTTATCGTATTTGCCATGTGCTAATTGACTGCTTTATCGTATTTGTCATGTGCTAATAAGCTTCTTTATCATATTTGCCATGTGCTAATTGACTGCTTTTTCGTATTTGTCATGTGATAATTGACTGCTTTATTGTATTTGTCATGTGTTCATTGACTGCTTTATCGTATTTGCCATTGTGCTAATTGACTGCTTTATCGTATTTGCCATGTGTTAATTGACTGTTTTATCGTATTTGCCATTGTGCTAATTGACTGCTTAATCGCATTTGCCATGTGCTAATTGACTGCTTTATATGTAAGACCACAAATTATTTTTCATTATTTTTGTAAACAAGTCTCTATTTTTCTTCCGACAAACATCTATTGATGCCACTAATCTAGAAAATAAAGTTTCGGACATGGAACATACATAAAATGCATACATGATTTTAATGTTCGGTGCCGACTTTTAACTGCTTTTTTAACTGCTTTCAATAAGTCTACAGCGATATATATATGTTTTTATGAATAAACTTTATTTATTATTGGATAATGAACTGTAAAAAATGTCTCAGCATAATTCGATACATTAAACCACGCGGACAAAGAATGCTACAAGTTCACTTGAACGGTTTTGGTAGAAATTCGATACAAACTTCAGTAAATTAAAAACATAAAAAATTACCGATATTCATTATACTCGTATAACATTTGTTCTATTTTGAAATAATTAGAATAATATGCCTTTGTTGGTTAATGAGGTGTATAAATAGAAGACCCTGGCGTGACGCCCTATTTCATACAGACAAAGATTGATATATGTTTCTTTTGAATTAACTAGTTGTTCATTAAAAGTATTTAGGCTTTAAATATATTTTATGATCATGTGATAATTTATTCAATATCACTATTTGGTATTTTCAAAATTATTTAAACAATTTTTATCGCATACCTAATTATTTACTTTAGAGTGACATTATGCTCATATTTTCATAGTCAAGTTGAGCTGAATTGACTTTATATTTCTAAAGATTGACTGTCAAAATGGTGGTTGACCAACAGTTGATATTGGAAAATGTTTAGGATAAAATTATATATCTCCCTAAAATTTAAAACGACTGTCCCACTTTTTTTTATAAACTAAGCGTTATACGTACATTCTAACGGATATTAACAGAAATTTCATTTGGATTTGTATGTTATCTATTGTTTATGTGAACTTAATTATTAAATTAAAAAAGGATTATGGCAAAATGAAAACATATTTTGATCTTCACCCATTCACTCACTATATACCCCTGGATGGGCACAATGTCACTTTAAAAAATCTTGAAGAAAATTATAATTTGTGTATAAAATGTGTGTGTATGAATGAAAAAAAAACATCATTCATTCATTCATTCATTCATTCATTCATTCATTCATTTATTCATTAATTTATTTATTTATTTATTTATTTATTTATTTATTTATTTATTTATTTATTCATTCATTCATTTATTCATTCATTAAGTCAGTCAGTCACGCATTCATTTATTTATTTAGTCGCTAGTAAATTAATTTATTTACAAATCCATTAATTATTTTTTTATTTCTTTATTTGTTTGAGTATTTATTTATTTATTTAGCGATCATTTTACTTATTCATTAATTCATTCATTCATTTAATCATTCATTCATTCAGTCAGTCATTAATTATTTGTTTATTTTTTTATTTATTTATCTATTTATTTAATTATCTTTTTTACTTATTTATTTATTCATTCAATAATTCATTTATTCATTCAGTCGTTAGTTAATTTGTTTATAAGCTCATTCTTTCATTCATTCATTCATTCATTCATTCATGCATTCATTCATTCATTTATTCATGCATGCATGCGTTCATTCATTTACTCACTCACTCTCTCATTCTTTCATTTACTCTTTTGTTCATAAAAGTGTGTAAACATATCTTTTTCTGAAGAACTGGTAAAGTGCTATAATAAATAAAGATGCGCTTAAGGCGTCCATATTAAATCATACCATTCGATTCATCTTACATGTTATACTTATTGACATCAATTCGTCCAAATAATTTTTTAAAAAACCAACCAAAGATATTATGAGTGTTATGAAATATATATACATAGATTATTGCTACAAATATTTACCGGGAAGACTTAGGCTATTTCAGCATAGTTCACAATTGTAAAATCAAAGCTACAGATTCCTTTATGTTGTACATTTAAAAGTTATTCTCAGTGTTTTGAAATGTAACTATTTAATACTACGAGAGATCGTACTTAATAATAAGTGACAAGGAACAAACTCTATGGAGCAAACCCCTTTCGGACACAACGATTTATTTGTACTTGAGAGGTGGTTCTGAATTTACGTTAAACTTATTGTGAAATTTTTTGGAAAGTTAGAGAAACCCTCGTTGTAAAAAAGTGTTTGCTTCAGAAAAGACCACACTGCAGTGGTTATATATGTTAATGTATGTCGACTTACTTTTGATAACTCTTCACCATTGAAATATCTGTCATCAAATGTCTAACTTCTTTATCATACATGTATTTGCAAATTGATGTTGAACTGGGTTTTTTTTATATTTTTTTACCATTGGTAGTGTGACTATTTTTTCAAGTTTGTCCGTTAAAGGTTTTAAAATTTTTTCATATGGGTCAGGGGATGTTTTGTTCACTTTATCATAATTGTCACGAGATGAATATGTGTCCAGGGAGGTATGCCCACTTTATTATATTTGACACGTGATAGTTGGACGGCTTTATATGTGTCCAGGAAGGTATGTCCACTTTATCGTATTTGTCACAAGATGTAAGACTGTTTTATATGTGTCCAGGAAGGTATGTCAACTTTATCTTATTTGTCATGAGATATCGGGCTGCTTTAAATTGGTCAAGGGAGGTATGTCCACTTCATCCTATATGTCACGAGATTAAAGACTGTTTTATATTTGTCCAGGGAGGTATACCCACTGTATCCTATTTTTCTCGAGATGTCGGACTGCTTTATATGTGTACAGGGAGGTATGTCCACTTTATCATATTTGTCACGAAATGTTGGACTGTTTTATATGTGTTTAGAAAGGTATGTCCACTTTATCCTATTTGTCACGAGATATCGGGCTGGTTTTAATTTGTCCATGGAGGTTTTGTCCACTTTATCATATTTGTCACGAGATGTAAGAATGTTTTATATTTGTCCAGGGAGGTATGTCCACTTTACGCTATTTGTCACGTGATTTCGGACTGCTTAATATGTGTCCAGGGAGGTATATCCACTTCATAATATTTGTCACAAAAAGTTGGACTGCTTAATATGTGTCAAGGAAGGTATGTCCACTTTATCCTATTTGTCACGAAATATTGGACTGCTTTATATGTGTCCAAGGGGGTAAGTTCACTTTTTATATTTGTCACGTGCTTTTAGACTGCATTATATTAGTCCAGGGAGGTATGTCCAATTTACGCTATTTGTCACGTGATTTCAGACTACTTAATATGTGTAATGGGAGGTATATCCACTTCATCATATTTGTCACTAAAAGTTGGACTGCTTATTGAATATCTGTCAAGGAAGGTATGTCCACTATATCATATTCATCACGAAATGTTGGACTGCTTTATATGTGTCCAGGGAGGAATATCCACTTTATCCTATTTGTCACGAAATATTGGACTGCTTTATATGTGTCCAAGGGGGTAAGTCCACTTTTCAAATTGGTCACGTGATTTTGGACTGCTTTATATGTGTCAAGGGTGTTATGTCCACTTTATCATATTTGTGACTGTCAAGAAAATCTTTTAATTTTTATTTTTACAAAAAGCTCTAATAATACAAGCAAGAAGATCAAGTTTTATCAATTAGGTATCAGACAAATTCTAGGGGAATTTAGGGAGAACTAGCGGTTAACTTTCTATGATCAGATAAATCAAAGGAATTCTAAGGGATCTCGTTATCACTCGTCTAGCCTAATGATATGTTGTTTTTACAGAGTGTGAGAATCATGTTTATTTTATCTTTATTTTAGTGAGTGAGAAATATTTATAATTTGTATGCAAGATAAAAGGGTGCATTTGCAAGAAAGCGGTTAGACTGAGAGGTGGAATCGATAATGTGTGTATAAAAGAAAAGTGGTCAAATCTTTGACATAATTAAAAAGTCGTATCGATGACAATTTAGCTGTAGCAAGTTTAAAGTCACATCGTTGACATTATCATATGAATTAAGTGGTCACATTGATGGCAAATAAGTTATAAAAAGGAAGTTTAGGAATAAGTAAAGCTGACGGTATGTTAGAGTTATTATTTTTTTCAACTGACACAAAATAATCATTTGATATGTGTTATATGTTAGCTATGTTTAAATTCATCCTTGTTCAGTATGTGTTTGGCATTGATTATATACCATATTATGTTTATTTATATATACCGAACATTTTCTTACCCCTTTTTCCTTTTATCAGACTGATAAAATGTATCATCCTTTATGTTTTATATGTTAGCTATGTTTAAGTTTACTTAATGCAATATGTGTTGGGCATGGAAAATATACCGTTATATGAAGATAACTGCAATCAATCAGTTATTTATTCGCATATAAACAGCTTGCTTATTCATTATTTACAGGCAGGTTCCGATTAAATATCTGAAAATGGGTAATCCCTTTGAAGCACTCAACATTTTACCGAACCTTTTCCACACTCACGTCCTCTTTCCTTTTCATCAGACTGACATAAAATTAAATTTTTATATATTTTGTATACTTTTGTTGCACATTTCTGCCACCAGATAACCTGATAATAAACTAGTTAAGAGGTTAACTAGTTACGTTACTAGTTAACCACTTAATTAACTAGTTAGTTAATATGATAACTAGTTACTTATAGTAAATATATAACTAGTTAATCACTTAACTAACTAGTTAATTAAGAGGTTAACTAGTTACGTAACTAGTAAACCTCTTAAATAACTAGTTAGGTATCAGGTTAACTAGTTACGTTACTAGTTTCAATAAATAAAAGATCATAACATGTTAGTACCTACAACTGCTATCCCTTTATTATTTTACCAGCTTTATATAAAGCGATTAAGTAGTTACGTAACTAGTTAATTAAGATGTTAACTAGTTGCGTAAATACGTAACTAGTTATCCTCTTAATTAACTAATCAATTAAAAGGTTAACTTGTTACGTAAAACGTAACTAGTTAATCTCTTAATTAACTAGTTAGTTAAGTTATTAACTAGTTACGTAAATACGTAAATATGCCACCATAGTATTCTTTGTATGATTGCTATGATTTAGTTCGTCATAATACAGTAATTATCTTTTTGTTTATTTCTATTCTTGGCGTCGCTGCACTGCGATACTTTTAATTAAATTGATTTCATGCCGGCGATATTTTAAGTATCGTATTTATATTCAAACGAATAAATGCCTTAAAGTAATTGTTCTTTTCACTAAATGCGCAACAATTGGTCGATTTTTATTCAATGAAGTCACGAGGTAGTTTGAGTGTACTTTGCTAACGTTTTGAAATACATTTTGAATGATTAATAACGAGGTATCAATTACATGTTAACTTCAAGTATGAAAACCTTTTCATACGCCATTACATTGGAGACACGTCAAGATGGTCGCACAAAGCCCAGGATAAACATTAAAAACTAGGCGAGAAAAACTTACGGTATGTTTTATTTAATCAGAAATGTACGCATATAAGGGAAATATTTATCATGAGAAGTTTAGCTGCTTTATCATTTGGAAATTGACCTTTGGTTGTCTTTTAATATGTATTGCGCCATTGAAAGTTTGCTTTTATTGTCAGGTATGTCAGTGAAGCGTCTATATCATATTTTACCCATGGATGTTTATCTACTTTATCCTATTTGTTATCAGGGGTTTGTCTGCCTTATTATATTTGCCATGAGTTTGTCTACTTTATCATGTTTGGCATGAGAGATTTGACTACTTAATCATTTTTTCCATGAGAGGTTTGAATGCTTTATCATGTTTGCATGAGAAGTTTGGCTTCTTTTTCATGTTTGCAATGAATGATATCCCTGCTTTATTATATTTGCAATGACAGCTTTGTGTACTTACTCATGTTTGCCATGAGATGTTTGTCTACTTTATTATATTTGCCATGAGAGGTGTGCCTGCTTTATAATATTTGTAATGAGAGGTTTGTCTACTTAATCATGCTTGCAATGAGAGGTTTGACAACTATATCATAGTTGACATGAGAGCTGTGTCTACTTGATCATGTTTGACATGAGATGTTTAACTCTTTATCACCTTTGCCATGAGAGGATTGACTGCTTTATCATTGTTGACATGAGAGGTTTGTCTTCTTGATCATGTCTAACATAAGAGGTTTGACTACTTTATCATCTTTGCCATGAGAGGATTGACTTATTTATCATCTTTGCAATAATAGGTTTGACAACTTAATCATAGTTGACATGAGATGATTTTTCTACTTGATCATGTTTGACATTAGAGGTTTGACTGCTTTATCATTTTTGCCATGAGATGTTTGAATGCGTCATCATGTCTGTCATGAGATGGTTGGCTGCTGATTCTTGTTAACTATAAGAGGGTTTATTACTTTATCATGTTTGCCATGAGAGGTTTGATTTCTGTAACATTTTAACTATGAGAGGTTTATCTACGTTTTTATGTTCGCCATGAAGTTTGTCTACTTTATCAGTGTGTCATGAGAGGTTTGTTTATTTTATCATGTTTGTGATGAGAGGTTTGTTGATTTATTTTGTTTGTCATGAGAGCCGTGGCTGCTTTCTTATGTTTTCCATGAGATGCTTGACTGCTTTATTATCTTTGCCATGAGATATTTGAATTTTGTACCATAATTGCCGACTTCTATAATGTTTGACATGAGAAGTTTGACTGCGTTATCATGTTTGCCATGAGAGTTGTGACTTCTGTTTCAAGTTTGTCATGATAGAGTTAACTTTTTCCATGTCTGCCATGAAAGGTTGACTTTTTTATCATGTTTGCAATTAGAGGTTTGCCTATTTGATCAATTTGCCATGAGATGTTTGTCGTTTGACTTCCGTATTTTTTCTTTACTTTGAGAAGTTTGGCCATTTATCATATTTAGGAATGCATGTCCACTTTAATATAATGGCCGAAGTAGGGTTTACTGCTTTAACATATTACGGAAGAGATGTTTAATCACTGTCAAACTTCAAACTGTAGATTTGACTACTTTTCACTACATTTCATACTTGGAGATTTTGACAAATGTTAATATCATTAGAAGAATTTATTTTGTCAGTGATTTACAATACTTTATTACGTAGTATTTATTAAATGCAAATCACATATTGATTCAAGGTTTGATGTTAAGGAACTATTTATAATTTAAAGTTAGAGTCAATGATTCTCATGCCTTTGCAAAAGAAAAAAAAAACAGAAACAAAACATGCAGGATATGTTTCCTTTAGCAAGAATTTAAAAATGTAAAATATTATTAAAATATTATTTACAAAAAAAAACCCTACAATACATGATTTATTTATTGATTATTATAAGTTACCTTATTTTTAAACGAAAACTATGGTGGCTGATTTGTGCCATTCGTGTTTTCGTCCCGCGACCCCGCCAAGCGAAAAGTCGAGAATTAACAAGTTAAAATGGCGGGGTCGCGGAGCGAAAACACGCTTATTAGCGGGGGCGTACGGCGAAGTTTAACAAATAAAACTTCGCCCCGCTAGGGCGGGGAGTGAGAATTAAGAAATAAAACGGCGGGGGCGCGGGGCGAAATTAAATAAAAAAACTTCGGCCCACGCCTCCGCTAATTAGTGTGTTTTCGTCCCGCCACCCCGCCAAGCGAAAAGTCGAGAACTAACAAGTTAAAATTACGGGCGCGGGGCGAAAACACAAATGGCACAAATAAGCCACCATAGAAAACCCTAATTTTATATAAATATATATTTTCTAGGCTTTGAAGAAAAAATAACGAAGAAAAGGAAATTATTTTCTTTAGATGCAACGATTTTGTTATATAAAAAAAGTCATTTTAATAGAAATGGAAACCGTTCCTTCATTCTTAGTTTTGTAACTTCATGTAATTCAACATGTGTGTGGTATATACTGTTTCTTAACGATTCAATCATCGTAGGCCATTATTTAGATTTTCTAAATTTTATCATAAATGTGTTATTCAGATGAAATGAATTGATTGTAAAAATATCTTACTCTTAACACTACAACACTCATAAGGTTATAGAAGTGAAACATTAATTAAAGATATGTAAACTTTACAAAGCAATAAAAGAAACTTGCATTCAGACCGCAATTCTTTATTATATGATACATTTGTATCAACATAAAAATTCATTCACATCAGAATGATAATGGAGATATTTAATGATTATAAAGATATATCAGAATGACAGTGAAGATATCAGAATGACAATGAAGATATCAGAATGTGAATGAAGATATCAGATTGATCGTGATATTAGAATTATAATAAAGATTTGTAATACAAAATCTATGGATCATAAAATTGATCATCGGTAGAAAATATTTTAATTTCTGTTGATCCAGAAGTGTACTTGAACACTCAAATGTAAGATAAAGTTTCAACTTTTTCAAAAAAACTTGTGAAATTCATTTAAAAAAAAAGATCGAAATTCAATTATATCCTTCTGACTTTCCTCTGTATTCCCCATTTTATGATTTCCACACAGTGTGGACATATTTTTTTCCTGCGTGGGCCCTGACGTGGCGTAAACATGCATTTTGTACGAAGAAAATGCCATAAAACGGACTAAAACAGAAAGATTGTGTAACCTCTTAACGCGGGACGTTGCAAGTGTGCATTGGAGTTTCATATAAAGAAGATAAAGAGATCAATTTCAATGGCTGTTACATTTTTTTAAATCCAGTTGCAATATAGCAGAGTTTAATTCAATGTGGGATCTGACATGTGGTTTGAAAAGTTGTAGAAACATTTCTTTATTTATATAGGTAAAAATATTAAACCACAACTCCAAGGCTCCTAGTTGCCTTATTAATTTATCTATTTATGTGATTACTCAGGTATTTTAGTCTTTCATAAAAATAATGTCATAGGGTACATTTTACCTAATGTGCAAAGTTTTGCTGTTTTAGTCCTTTTTTATTTAAGAAACTTCGTCATTTCCTTGCCTAGTCGCGTCAAAATGTTATCTTGAAGTCTCATTTCATCCATCATTGTGTTCATTTATGACATAATATATCATAGTGGCTTATGTAAAAGTTTATTAGTATAGAATATTGCCTGAGGAAAGTCAATTATAAAATATTAAGAAGAAAACAGGTCATATTATATTTCCCGTCGGAGCTCCACTCTTGAGAAAGTTCTGTTTATCTGTATTCTTTGCTATCAATTTTATAAATAACTGTTTATCCATCCATACTAGTAGATGTTGCCTCTTACACTTATAAGCTCAAGACCTTACTTAATTAATACCAATAAATAACTGTTTATCCAACCATACTAGTAGATTTTGCCCCTTACAACTATAAGCTCCAGACCTTACTTAATTAATACCACAGTTCAATTCTGAGATCCATATGTAGTACCGGAAGTGTAAAGAATTAAATGCATATCCTCTTATCCCACAAAAATTCATTTTATTTCAGTTCCGCCCATCGTTTTCTCGTTTAGTGCAAACGCATTGTTTTACTTTGGGACGATACGACGCTTTTCATGGAAAGCAAGAACATACCATAATGAAGGTTCCATGATATCCGCCGTATTAACGCATCTGCGAATGTTTCTTAATTAAAAATTTCGCTGTTTTCATGTTTAAATGTTGAATTTTGCTTTAGCGATGCTAGAGGGCGTGGGCGGTAGCTTGCACTTACCAGTACTTTCCATGAACAGACTCAATCAAACTGAGCGTGCAACGTTTTCAATTTTGTCGTTTTGGGATTTCTTTAGGGATTCTGATTTTTTGCTATTTTAATAATGTTATATTATGGGTTTATTTATTATACTAACACGACCCGCATTTTTCCCTATTGAACATAGAAGAATAGAAAGTGTGTGTTATTATGCAACAGATGCACAGTTTGACGTTCTATATTTAGACATGTGACGTAATCATTATACACGTGACATAACCACTAAAAATCCGACGCGCTGAAAAAAATTACGGAAACAAATCATGCAGGCGCAATTTTGCTTAACTATCAGGTAGGGCAACATTTATTTGTTGATGTCGTGTTAGAATCGAAATAATATATCCAAATCAGTGATTTTATCGCTTGATAACATCACTGTATGTTTCGGATGTGCATCATTATATCACTCGGGCTACGCCCTCGTGATATAATTCTTCGCATCCGAACTCCAAACAGTGATGTTATTGAGCGATAAAATCACTGTTTGGGATATATTATTTCTTAAATATGTTCACAGAGCGTGTACTTGTAATATATAATTATCACAGACACATGGTTCTATATATATAGTTTTATCGTTTTATGACCACTGATTGTTCAATGTATATGAGTGACGGGAAGATAATGGACATGCGCATTACAGTATAAGATAAAGCAAAATGTTCAATATACATCAAATTATTTCTGTAACTTACCAATAACAAGCTATACTATTTGATGCTGAAACGCAAACAATTGATACTACAAAATCATGCAGATTTATCTAGTTAACTCATTAATTCATATACACGCGTCGTTTTCACCCAATTTCACCCCATTTCAGTGGAAAAAATACTCTTTTTCGGCCTTAACCACTTGTTTTCGTTTGAGAATGTTTTATAAAAAGTGATCACATTTTTCGGCCATGCCCCATCAAGAAAATTTTGGACTTGTAAGAGGCTAAAAATTGTCTGAGGTCGATCTTAGGTAATGTGTAACCAACGCTGAAAGGCCTCTGACTTTATTTCAATCCATTGATATTTCTTAATATGTTACCTTCATCAAATAAAATGTTTATTTTTATTATTATTATTTATTATTATTATTATTTATTATTATTATTATTATTATTATTATTATCATTATTATTTATTATTATTATTATTATTAATATTATTATTATTATTATTATTATTATTACTATTATTATTATTATTATTATAAAGAAGTTGCAGCACTTCGAAATCAGTTGACAATTTTGAGATGTCCCATCGTTGCCATGGTAATAGGAAATTTAAGAGTTATATAGCATGTCGTTACAAAGGCTATGGTCAAGTCAACATTTGTGCCAAGTTTGATCAGTAATGACTATTGGAGCATTTTGTATAGTTTCATAGCTATTTCAATTTGTAACAGGTGGCTTTTCAATGAAAACAGCAATGTCTTACAAAATTCCCATGAATGCGGTGTATAATGGGTTAAGTTGAAAAACAGTTGTTTTCAAGACCGGTTCTGGCGCATTTACGAGTTCCGAACAATCAAGCGAGCCATTCATGTAAACGACAATGAATAGTTTTGTTGTTTATTGACATTAACAAATAAATATTTTAGTCATTATTCTATTTCGGCTTTTAATAATTTTTGTCCGATAATTGACTCTACATGAAGCAAAAATGCTGGAATCCATATCGGCATTTTTTATCGGTACATGCTATAATTTAAACCGAAAGAAAGAGACACATTTTATGTATCGATGAAAAAGTTGTTATTTGCCATACAACTTCATCCAAAAATATTTGCAAAAAAAGTTAACATAAAGATATTCATACCTGTTTAAACAAGGAGACCTATTATGACCAGTTCCGAAAACGTACATGTATTTTTGATGACGAAATTATTATCAGACTGAACCGAAATGAAAACGTTTCCGCGTTGTCTTATTAGAAATAAAATGTTCTTTAATGTTGAAATATATGAATGAGTATATGTAAGAAAGTGTGCCAACATTTTATTTGAGGTAAATGTATTAAATTATAATCATTTATTTAAAATGCGCTTACTGAAGGCCACTATTATATAGTAGGAAAGTCGGTATTTAAAATATCCTACAATGTTATTATTTTATAACAAGTACTGTTCGTGTAGTGTAATATTAATATAATTGAATAATGAATAAAATGCAGAATATAGAGGAAAACAAAACATGGCCATGGATGTCTGTGTCAGTGTTGACAGATATTATTTAAACTAAAGATGTTTGTCAATAGGGATAAAATTAAAAACATAGATTATCTATAAAAAGTATTAACCAGCAATGGGACTAGAAAGATTGTTGTTCAAGCATTATTGCAAAACAAAAACTTACTTTCATCTTGGACATTGTATACGATCTCTGTTTTAAACAGAAATTACCAGAAATAATGACAAAAATCAAATGCATGCAATGCAATTGCAGTTCTGCATCATCTCACGCCAAGCATGGTGGTGCTTTAAAGGAATCCGGGTCAGCTCGGCCCTAAAACGTACTCGGCCCCCGAGTCAGCTCGGCCCTATTCCAACTCGGCACGGGTCAACTCGGCCCACTTTTCAATTATTGATATTTAGGTTGGTGTTAACACTATTTATTGTAATTATTTATAATACACGGATTGACAGTTTCGAACTAGCAGCAGACAAGCTTTTC
This sequence comes from Ruditapes philippinarum, assembly GCF_026571515.1. Classification (NCBI taxonomy): domain Eukaryota; kingdom Metazoa; phylum Mollusca; class Bivalvia; order Venerida; family Veneridae; genus Ruditapes; species Ruditapes philippinarum. The sequence continues at coordinate 67,853 of NW_026858870.1, forward strand.
TTATTAGTAGAATTGCGAGTAAAGATAAACGATTGAGTATTTCTACATATTTAACTTCTGTTCTGTTCTTTATTCCTTTAACTAGATAATACACAGACAAGGTCTTTCTATTTGATAGAAGAAAAAAAAACGTATGACACGTGCAAATGAATTTCGGCAACAATCAATGCGCTTATATACGGAAGATTTAATTAGAAGCTTATGATATTAAGTAAACACGTTTTTGTTTCATTTTTTTTAAATATTACTTTACAAACACATTTTATTAGAATCTAGATCTATATTATTTTTATCATATCTGCAAGACAGATACGTTAAATAACTTTTTTTTCTAAATATACTTTATTTCAGAAGAAGTAAAATGTATAATTATATAGTAATAAGATGTTTCTTATTATTCATTTACCTTAACAACATGCAAAGCAAAGTTAATACGTTATATATATTTTTGTAAAGTAGGCCGAGTTGACCCGTGCCGAGTTGGTATAGGGCCGCGTTGACTCTATTCCCTTTAAAGTTTACAATACCATATATATATGTATACCCCGAATGAATATTAAAATAATAAATAAGACTGGAAGTTTGTAGTTTACAGATTTAGTTTTAGTATTAGCTCGCAAAAATAGACAAATTCTACGAAGGGAATATTACAAATGGCATTTGTAACGTTATGTGCACCGGAACTTGCTTCGAAATAATGAAACCAACCAGATTCAATCAAGCAGTATTCTTACTTAAAAAAGAAAGATAATATATTTTCCGATAATTGTAAAGGTTTGAAGTCGAATCAAATATAAACTAGCTAGCAGGTACATTTTTTAAACCAACTATTTGTTAATTTGTATGCAGACACCAAAAGTTGAAAAACTGCACCGGAACCGGTCAAACAACAGTATCACATTTTTATTAGATTTATTTTATAACAAAGTAAAATATACATTGTATTTTTGTAAACCAGAACAAAATGCTGAGGCCATTATCATACTTAATTTTATTGCATTAAGAACACATTTACTGAAACGCAATATAATTTTATGTAAATCATTATATAATACATTTTTACCATTGACTTTTTTAGTTAATATAGAAAAACGATCAAATCAAAATCTATTATTTTTGAAAGTCCAAAGTTGTCTTGCTATTTTTGCTTCATTATTTATTTTAGAAAATTAGAAATCTATATAGCCATAGAGAGAAAATACATTTTACAGGTAAGTGAAGGACAATATTTAGTGTTGTGAGGCCTTTGTGAATCGTGCATGCGCTGTAAAATTGAAGAAAATATCAATATGGCGGAGGTTAGTCCAGGATAAGATTTTTTTTTAAATTGGAAGAAATTGATGTAAGTATCTTTTCAATCTTGTAGCCGTTATGTTACATATTTTATACTGAAACGAAATGATTACTTTATGAAACAGAAATAACTAATGTGCCAACACAAATTTCAAAAATTTAACAATTAAAAACGAAAGAAGATTTATGAAAAACAGTTTTTTAAAACTGGGGGAATTTCCACATTAGACTAATAATTATAGATGTTTTCAAATGGAAAGGCAACACCCATTTATTAAGCATTTGTAAGTCATGTTTGTTATCTGAAATCATAATTTTGATGAATACTTTATTAAACTAATTTTATTAGGATTTGATAATTTACCAAAAGGTGTTTGGTGAAAACAAAAGTAGAAATTATAAACCAATTATTCCGTTCCTTAATTATTTCAGACCTGAATCTAACCAGTTTCTGACCTCAATTAAACCAATATAATATGAAAAAGGCAAAGCTTCAAAGCGAGCTCGATGTACTTTTTACGAGAATAGTATGAAGTAGTCGCTCATTTTCATTTCAAATGCAGTGACGAGTGCGTGTGACGACACACGTACTGTGTTAAATATGGCTCCGCCCCTGTCGTGAAATGAACAACGAGTTTTGAAAACGTTTTAATATAAAACTTTGTTTATTTTATTTCACTCTATAATTTTTCAAGCGAAATTAAGATTATTTAAAGTGAAATAAATGTAAAACTTAAAACGTTTGCGACATTAAATAAAATAGCGTACTGATTTATTTGTTTTACACGCGCTGTTTGGCGCTACATTGTTACGTCACGTAAACAATACATTAAACGTCTGTACAGCGTTAACGACTGAATAACAGATATTGGTGTTCGGATTCATTTTCTTAGTTAGACTATTTTCTTTCATTCTAGATAGTTTTCACAACAAAGTTCGACAAAAAATTGTTTTTATTTATCAGAATCAGATTTCAAACAAAATGGCGCCTTCGATTTTTTATACACAGCTTCCGTTATTCTGGTTCCCTGTCCAATTATGGTTCCCATAGACATGCGCAGGTGACCAGTCTACACATCCGTTTTCAGTCAGTATTCCCAAGTTTTTATCGTTATCTTTAAATTCGAAAGGTTGCGATGTGTCCAATTCGGTACTTTGGACGAAAGTTTTCGAAACCATCACTTAGCAGGTACTCGCGTTACCGTAAAGCTCGCTTTGCGAGCAGGCCCTTCGGGCCAGCTCGTCGAGCTCGCTATAACATTAATGTAACTAAAATTTGTCCATAATCTGGCCAAATTCAGACATTCTGAAAAGTGCCACAGACGCGCATAGGTAAATCTGTCCTTATTTTATTAAATCTATATACATGTATCCTGTTTTCTCGTATTATCGTGGGGGTAAGGATTAAACTTGGTTGGATAATTTTTATAAAACATTTTGGTACAGTATTTTTTAGCCTGATACCGAGAAAAATACCTTTTTAAGACAATATAAAGGAAGGAAGATCGTAACCGAAAGCAAAACAAAAGATTTTTCCGCTTGTATATCCTGACCTTTACCCTCTATGTGAAGCAGGTGCTTTCTCAAATTATCGTGGAATTTGATTGGTTGTCAAGGCTGGTCGCTATGTGGTGATTTTATTCTACACACCAGTTCAAATCATTAGTGCAACTCCTAATTAAGTGTTAAATGGCTTTGCTCTGTAATTTTTTGTGTTTAAATATAAGCTTAGGAGGCCATAATCAAACTTTTAGGATCATATTCGACGACTCTTTGGAACCAAATGATTTGGTTTGTTCTAAAAATAGTTTTAACTCAATTAATATGTGTTGTTGTTTACATAATCCCTCTAAAATATATAAAGTTTATGTTCACTTATAACTTATATGAGATTTAGCAATGAATACTACAGTTTTCCATTGCAGGGAAACAAACATTTGTTGTTGTTTTCTTGTCAAAAATAAAAAGTGATAAGGATAAACAATGTTTGATCATTATTGGTTTTTAATTGGAGTTCATATGATTCGTATAGTATCTATTTGTGGAACAAATATTTTGAGCTGTATTGTACATATAGTAGTGTGAGACCGTCATTGTCAGAGAACCGCCAGGGGTTTCTGCAACATGAAAAAAAAACTAGAAAATTTATGATTTATGAGAAAAACTGATAAATTTAATGTTTTTTCTCTGGATTTTATGATAACTTCCACAAATATTTTGTTTTTATCTGTTTTTGTCGAATTTTTTTAGTTATTTTTGCCGGAGATAAAACAGCTCTGCTAAATAGACAAGTTTTCGGATATCGACGGAAGTCGCGAGCGTCGCTTCCATCCGTTTTACTTATTCCACGATAATACGAGAAACCACGATAATACGAGAAACAGGGAATAATATAAACGGGTACCACTAAAATACGCAACGGAGATTTTTTTGGCGCAACGGGCGCAACGGAGATATTTTTTTTAAGAAAAACTGGCACAACGCTTTTTTTAAAGTCAATGTGCTATTTTTAAGCATCTAAAATGATTGTTTAGCACTATTAAGTAAGTATGTTTTAAAATGTTTCAAAAATTGTATATGTTTAATTGCACTGAAGGGTAATATGGCTGGCGAAATGGAAATTTCATGGCGCAACAGAGATATTTTTTAGAAAAAACCGACACAACGCCTTTTTTTAAGTCAATATGCTATATTTGAGCATCTAAAATGATTGTTTAGCACTATTATGTAAGTATGTTTTAAAATGTTTCATATTAAATTGTATATTTTTACACTGAAGGATTATATATGCCTGGTGAAATGGAAATTTCATGGCGAAACGGAGATAATTTTGGAAAATCGGCACAACGTATATACTAATATATGAAATTAATTAACACCAATATTATTGAATAAATAAATTTAAAAAAAAAGATATAAAAACCTTAATCGTATATCAAATAGCTGGCAATGTTGACGTTGTAAAGGATTGTGTGCCGACGAAATGGACATTTTGTATGTCGCAACGGAGATTTTTTTTTGATCCAACGGAATTTAAAAAGAAAACAATGTTTGTCCTAATTAAGTAGTAATATGAAGAAGAAAATCATTAAAGATATTAACTGAATTACTGAAGTGGTGTAATGAAAGTCTGTTTTATTAATTTAAAACTGGAATTAAATACGTTTTTATCGTTATGGCTGACACTGGAAGACAAGTATGGATTTAACAATCTGTTTCATTTTTTTCAATTCGTGGTTTTTACGAAAAGTACTGTAATAGCTTTTCTATACATAATTTTCAGAATTTTACTTGAAGAGTAATGCATACGCTGTTGACTTTCTAATGTAATCTTAACAATAAATTACCACAACCAAATTTCAACAAAACGCTGCTTAATGGCTTTACTTCTACACAAAGAAATACGTTTATTTCCGTCATGGCTGATATTCGAAGATAAAAATGAGTCTTTAAATCTGTTTCTTTTTTCCCCGTGTATTACATTATATTTACGTTAAATATTGTTATGACTTTAATAAATGACATGTAACTCTTAAGAAAACAAATTCATATCTTTATTCAAAAGATTTGTATTACAGCGCTTAATTACAACACGTTTACCATGAAACGCAACACATTTCATCTCAAACATTGACCGTTAACAGAAGCATTTGCTAATTATCACCATTTTTAAGCTGCAGACAACCAAATTGCTTCAAAGAGGGGTGTTTTTCATAAAAAGTGTTCGTTCATTTTAAACTGTGCATAAATATCAAACATGTAAGTATTTGCTGAATATTATTATACTTTTGTGGATCAATTTTACTGTGATTAAAATAGTACTCGTTTAAATTTGATCCTATAATTTTTTAACTGTAAAAATTATTTTCTTATTTCTGCTGCCGGGAATATAATTATAAGCAAATCACTTTATTTGTTAAAAGCATGACCAGTAGCAAGCAATTTGCTAACCATATTACATTATCATTTTGGTAATGATTTAAATATTTTATGCATTTTTAAAATTAAAAATAGTTACTATACAAAATATTAATTGTTTGATGAAATTATTAAAATAGTAAAACGACATGCATGTAGAATTTGCTGTTCTTTCTATTTTCCATTTTAAAACAGTAAAACACATAAAATAATGTTACTTATCAGAAAACCCCGTTAAAATCAAATGCAGCTACTGTTTATTTAGCGATATAACAGCAATTTGGTGATTGGCAGAATGTTAATCACGGGTGTTAAGTACTGATAATTAAATTACCAATGACACGTGGTTGATGTTATTGAACACGCGTTTTCACACCATTTAGATAATGTGATTAAGAGGAACATATTATTATTGACTTTAAGGTATTAAATATTTTTTTATAACTTTTTATGAGAAAAAATGAGTATATGAAAATGAAATGTGAGACATAATAAAACTTGGAGCCTGAATCCGCCACTGATGACGGTCAAGTTTTCTACTACAAGTGTTAAAAAAACTCATTAAACACCCGTGCCATACACGTGCAGGATACGTTGCTAATTGCTAACAATTTTCGCGTAATTGATTACCTTTAGTCAATATCATAATTATGAAATATTTGGATTGCTTTTGATGAAATATACAATGTACGAGTATACGCAACAAACAATTATTGAAAAAGTACACAATGATTAATGAAAGATAATAAATTATTAAAATCATAAGTTCGTCGTCCCTTAACTGGGGCCAGCTTTCAGGGCATACTTGTAAGTGTTTGTGATCAGTCATAGTTTAAGTTAATAATGGTTTTCCTTGGATTCTTACAAATTGTAGCTAACCGCCTCCGTGGTCGAGGGGTTAGAGTCGATGACTTCTAATCCAGTTACCTCTCTGGCGTGGGTTCGATCCCCGGGAGATGCTTTGGTAGTTTAGCGCGGAGGAAGGTAGTCTAGTACTAGTGTAACTCTCCAGGAACAATGATTAGGAAACTACCCGCCTATATGACTGAAATACTGTTGGAAAAAGGCGTAAAATCAAACAAACAAACAAACAAAACAAATTGTAGCTAAAAATATTTTTTGTTTGTTTTTAGAAATCAAGATGGCACATGAGATACATTTAAAGAATAACAAATACCGGCAGTGGGTTAAGGCTGGCCTAGGCTTGGGTTATCTTAAAGAGGGACTTGCGCCATTTTGTGATGACATAGGAAGGCAGCAGCACAACGATATTATTAACAAAATACAACAAACAAAGACTCCTCAACCAAACATACCATGTAGCGCCTGTCAGATAACAACTCTCCAGCCAGATCATGTCCGAGTCTCAAAAGGGATATGTCCCCTCAAACAAGATAAATGTAACTGTTGTTTTCCTAATAATAAGAGACCCTGTCCAAACAATGTATGTGGTGCCATCTATGACAGCATTATACAGTATCATGCATCAATGCCACCTGTACCTTTTTGGAAAAACAGTGATGTCCAACAGTGGTCAACAGAACCGTGGGAGGTTTGCAAATGTTTTATAAATGCTCCTGGGTACAAGGACAAGACATCAGCAGTCGACACTGATTGCACCGGGTTGCTTCATGTTATCATAAATAACAAGTACTTTCATAGTCATATTGGATGCAATGTTACAGGACCAAACAATCTTTTTTCAAAGGTAACTAGATTTGTGTACTATAATTATTATGTTTATTTGTAAATTTTGTAAAATATTAAAGCAGCACGCCTCCATTTCATGCTTATTTTCATGAATAATTTGATAATGTATTTGAATGTACAATACAGTCCAACCTCGATTATTCGAAGTTCCCCGGACTGAAAATTTACTTCGAAAAATCGATGGTTTCGAATAATCCAAATCCGAACATAGTGATAGACGAAAACTACACCACTTGACCATATCGCAAATTCTAGCGAAATTAAATGTTTACAACTCATCTGTTACCGGTAATCAATCGAGAAAAACAAATAAACAATGATAAATGTTTAAAATATTTTTATTGTTAACTTAAACATAACTACTTGCATTTTATTTCCAGATTCTGTAGCACATATAGCGTATAGGTTAATATAAACATGCATGAACATTAAAAATATCGCTGTCATCTTCCGTATGAGAGAAAAAAACTACATCGGGTACGGCGCAGGATTTAAATCATAGATATACATGTACATGCATTTCAAATGTATTCAACAAAAGAATCAACATTATACAAGTAATATTAATATTTTATATTAACGTAGACATATTGCACTGATTTGAAATAGAAACTGGGAATTCACATTTATAAAGAAAAACATGACACAGCTCGCTAGTTGTCTGTTTTTATTTGTTTATTTTTTTCAATCCATTCTGTAATTAAAATCTTAATTTGAACAGATTTAACCGTCCAATTAATATCACAGTTTATTTTCATTTGTTTAGTTTCATTCATTAATTAAAATAATTATTTTGAACACTTTTAACCGTCCAATTAAAAGCGTACAATTTATGTTCGGTAATTAAAGTTAAAAATGTACACGCAAATCGTTATTATCACGATTAACTAAATACACGCACCGTTGTTAGAAGTTTTTCCGCAAAGTTTTTCACAAGTCGGGACGGTCAGCGAGTCATTCAGTGCCAATTAGTCTGGCTTCGAATAATAGGTGTGAAATTCTTATATAATGATATAATCGGGACCGAAATTTTGCTTCGAAAAATAGGGGGTATTCGGATAATGCATTTCGAATAATATGTTGGTATATATATTAGTTTATATAGAGATGAAAACGGGACCGTAGATCAACTTCCGATAATGCCGGGTATTCAAATAATGGGTTGTCGAATAACCGGGGTCGGACTGTATTGTGAAATAACTAAAAAGAAGCACTTGACACAATATAGGGTTAACGCACGTTTTTCCGTGTTATAACGTCTGCAGAGTCCCCAGGAACGGTTGGTGCCCGAGCCCGGTAGGGCGAGGGCTCCAACAGTTCTGAGGGACTCTGCAGACTTTATAACACGAAATAAACGTGCGTTGACGCTATTATAGCATAAAATTTTCAAACAGATTCGTGATGTATAGTTAATACAAAACACAATTACATTAAATTCTTTTGCTTGGACGGTATTTATCCAATTCTACATGTTTTACGTATGCGTTTTATTTTTCCGGGGCCAACAACTTGGAAAATTATCGGAACCGAACGAAATTTTGAATTTTAATCGATTTAACAAAGTTTGGCTTTTGGAGATTTATTATCTCAAGAAAAAAAACAACGATACATTACTCTACCCTCTACCCAAGACGAAACATGACCCTCAGAAATTCTTAGAATGATTTCAGATTGACGGTAGAAAAAAGAGCAGTGACATCAGAATCGTTTTTTTTTTCAAGCAAACAAGTTTATAAAAAAAATCAGGCACTAAGCATTATTCTCTCAAAGAAATATTAAGAGCATTTATCAACATTAACATAAATAAAAAACATTTTCTCATATTAATTTTGTGTTATCTAGTTTTGTAAGTTAATCGGAGTGTTAAACTGAATGACAGGTAGATTCTACTGTATTTGTTTACATTGGCAACTGTCCGTTTCTTAGAAAGGGCGACAACCAAGATTAGCACCGATGTCTATACGCCGTATTTCCGGCATAGTTACTTGAATATGCGACTGAGGCTCTCGAATCAATAAATTTCAATATAACAATATAACAAGAGCGCATGACTCTTTGGCAAACAGGCCAAATCGTCATTTTTTGTTTGTTTGTTTACTGGGCCCTGTATGTATTGATTGCGCATAGGTGAAACCGGGCTATAACAAGAGCGCGTGACTATGTTAACACATGGTTTTGGTCCCGTTATAACATGGGCAAAATAGGGGAAAATAGCCGATTTTATGCTATAATGGCACTTAAAACCCAAGTAAATTACAAAAAAGTGGTCAAAATATGCAAAAATAGCCGTTACTGCATTAACGCAGTAGAAATATAGTAAAATGTTGTAAATACTGACAAATCAGTCATTTATGGCACATAACATGTAAAATATTACTTGAATCTTGAATCATTTTACTTTTTAGCTCACCTGTCACAAAAAGACAGGGTGAGCTTTTGTGATCGCTTTTCGTCCGGCTTCCGTCCGTCGTCGGTCCGTAAACTTTTACTTTAAGTGACATCTCCACAAAACCACTAAGCCAATTTCATCCAAACTTCACAGGAATGTTTCTTTGGTGGTCACCTTGAAAAATTGTTCAAAGAATTTAATTCCATGCAGAACTCTGGTTGCCATGGCAACCGAAATAAAAAAACTTCAAATAGCTTCTTTTAAAAAAAAACCCTAAGAGCAAGAGCTTAATTATTTGGCATGAAACATCTTCTAGTGAGTGTCTACGAAGTTTGTTCAATAAAAGCCCTGGGGTCAAAATTGGCCCCGCCCCAGGGGGTCATTGATTTTCCCTATATGCATATAGTAAAAACTTAAAAAAAAATCTTTAAAAGAACCCAAAGAGCTAGAGCTAAGATATTTAGCATGAAACATTTTCTAATGGGTGTCTACCAAGTTTGTCAAATAAAAGCCCTGGGGTCAAAAACTGGCCCGGCCCCAGGGGTGTCATTGTTTTTAACTATATGTGTATAGTAAAAACTTTAAAAAAATCTTCTTTTAAAAAGCCCAATGAGCTAGAGCTTAGATGTTTAGCATGAAACATCTTCTTATGGGTGTCTACCAAGTTTGTGCAAATAAAAGCCCTTTGGTTAAAATTGGCCCTGCAACGTTGGGGGGGGGCAGATCATTGTTTTTCATTATTTGTGTGTAGTAAAAACTTAACATCATGAAACATCTTCCAATGAGTGTCTTCCAAGTTTGTTCAAATAAAAACCCTAGGGTTCAAACTTGCCCCGCTCCGGGGGCCTATACACAGGTGATCGACCTCAGGGCCATCATGACCCTCTTGTTCAAAAATATTAGTACATATTTTTCAAAGTTGATTATTGAAATATTTTTACTCATCTGGAGGCATGCAGCTTTAAGGTTTACTGTAATATTTAAATGTAGTTTGTTAATTGAATATAAAAGTAAAAGAGAATATTGTTACCTTAGTTACCTTTTTGAATTTTTAAAGGAATTAACCCATACCGCTGAAATTATGTCCATATAACTATGAGTTTAATGCCAGAAAAACGATTTGCAACAAATGTGTAATGATTTAAAATTGTTATGCATAAAATCTTACTCACAAATATTTTGTTTGCAATACAATCTTTTTGCTAGCTGTAATTTGTGTGGGCGGGAAACGAAAACTTTTTTTATTTTAAGCTTTACTGTTAAATGTAAAGAAGGCGGTTATTTGTACTTAAAGGGACTCCACTGAGGTTTAAAAGTCTAAAAACGTAACATTTGAAATTCTTACATAAATGAGCTGGGGCACTTTAAATAGTAATATATGCAAAGATATTTAAGAAATATACTTTGAAATAAATTGAAAATCGTATTTTTATGCTTTTCTTAGCCTAATTTGAGTGAAAAGCATTTTAACACTTTTCAGTTTTGGTCAGTTTCTTACAATTTGAATTTATTCTGGAAAAACAAAGTGCGTGAATGATCTTTAATTTTGCAGAAAGATTAGTGGTCTAAACCTACATCAAATGGTACAATTATCTGGAAAAAATATTTCCAGTCCCATCATGTCAAAAAACCTCAGTGATTAGTCCCTTTAATAAGCAAATGCAACACGTACAAACTATTACTTCAGTGAAATAATTATAACATTTATGAAAAGCAATTTCTATTTCATTTGCTTTTATATAATCTGCGGTTTAAACACAATAATAATAATGATTGTTATGGTAAGTATTTTAAAGTAACTCCTTTATTACAGTTTTTATTCTCAACTTAAGAATTCCCCCAAACAAACTAGACTTACCTGTAAGTTGACGTTGGGTTGGAATTCTATGTAGTCATATAACAACTGGAGGGATCAAATGAGATGTGCATAGACCGTATCAATATTCCTCAGTCTTCAAAACGTTAACAGAAAAATTATGTCCCAGAACGGGATCAAAAAGTAACATTTTCCTTAGGTATAAATATATGTAACTGTAACATTAAATGTTTTTCTGGGTGGAGTGGGAGGGCATTTGATCCCTCGAGTTGTTATATGACTACTTAGAATTCCAACCCAACGTCAACTTACAGGTAAGTCTAGTTTGTTTGGGGGAATTCTATTACGTCATACAACTTCCGTGCTCAAATGAGACTTCGACACAAGAGGACATAACTTTTATGTGCTACGAGTCACTTACTATAAGACATGTAAATGTTTCAACAGTAACGTATGTATATTTTTTACCTGTATCTGACATGTTACTGTAATACTGCGGACTGGAAGGATACCTCTGTTTCCAGTGGCTTCTCATAAAACTGAGCAAATGTCCTCTCTGTTGCCCATCCAGCAACTTTCAAGATCTCATTCAGCGGAACTCCACTCTGCTTTGCCTTGGAAGTTACTGCTCCCCTAGCACTATGTGTTTTATATTTATCAACGTAAATACCTGCATCTCTCATTACACATTTTATCCACCTACTGATAGTTGTTGAGACAACAAACTTGTATGGTTTAATGTAACTTATGAATAACTTTTTTTCTTCTCCACGCAAATGTTTAGTACGCGATATGTATTCTTCTAATGTACTATATACACACAACCTCCTATCTGGAGTATACTTCTTGCAATTTACAACAGGGTTACGTTTACCCTTACGACATTGTTTCAAAAGCCCACAATAATACAAAATAAAGGAATTCTCATCCTTTTTCATACCTTCTAAAGTTAATAAAACTTACAGAGTGAGAACGACTTGCCTGAGTCAAAACAATAAGTGTTGCTAACTTATAGCTCAACATTTTCAATGTCAAATTATTCACTGGTGGCAACGTCTTCAGGTGACTCAGAAGTATTGAAACATCCCACGTTTCTGAATACTTTGATCTTGTAGGTCTTAAGTTATACACACCGGTCATGTATCTCACAACTAACGGGTGTGAGCCGACATTATACCCTTCATGTGGTTCACAAAGCATTGACAATGCACTCCGTGCTGAATTCAAAGTTTCATAACTATAACCCTTATTAAAAAGTTTGGTAAGAAATTCTATCACAAAGTCTATAGAGGTTTGAAAATATATTACTTTGC
>NW_026858871.1:0-10469 GCF_026571515.1 Ruditapes philippinarum
AACATTTTTTTCAAAAATATTTTTATGCAGATGCTTTATTTCATGATTTTTATGATTGATCCTTGCAATTCTAATGCAGATTTATCAAAATAATTGCAACTGGTGTCTTTTCTTTACGTATTTACTTCTGTTCCTTATTCGGAAATGAATAAGGAATAAGGAACTGGTTCCCTATTCCTTATTCTTTTTTTTTTTCAAAATAATTTATGCAGATTCTTTATAAAATGATTTGAATGAGGTATAAATTTTATTTTAATTAAATACTAATTCTGCTGTTCCTTATTTAGATTTGAATAAGGAATCAGGAACTAGTTCCCTATTCCTTATTCGAAAAAGGAATAAGGAACTGATTCCTTATTCCTTATTCGAAAAAGGAATAAGGAATAAGGAATAGGGAACTAACTTTATGTACATTAAAATAAATGATTTAAGATGTGAATTCATTTACTTTGGTTTATTTTTAAATATTTATTTGTTTTGTTTTTTTTATGTTAGTGAGAGAATTGCATACTACGGTAGCATAAAGAGAGAAATAACAAATGAGTCTTTAAGGGATAAATAGCAGGTAAATTGTCTATTTAACTATTCTTTAAAGCATGTTCACTGTTAGAAGAAACCTTAATATTGTTATTGAAACATATAATTGTTAAATCGCTTAGAAAAAAATATTTTTGTAATTCAATCAAGCGTCAAACACGTACTTTGAAATTTATGAATAATTTCTAAAACAATATTATAATGATTATATTAATGACTCCTAACTATATAAATGAATCAAAAAAGAAAAACAAGAACTTCTAACCACAAAGATACAAGACGAAATACCTAGTATAACTACACGTTTATACGAGATTTTATACAAAAAAGGCGGAAAACATAATATTAAATCAAACAAAAAGGGCCATCTCTTTATTGTACCTGCATCATTTTTAAAATAGCATTTATTAAACACATACTTATATTTATCTTTGAACAATATGATTTGGTTGATATCACATAGCACTAACTGCCGAGTTGTCATACATCATTTTACCGTGACAATGGCGTTTGGTGCATTTTAGACTGATGCATTATTTTTTTGTAATACACTATTTAAAAGAACCATGGTCGTAGTTTCCTTTGTGTTTTTGTCAACAACTTTAGAATTTGATTTGAGACAATGCGCAGAATAAAAATGTTTGATGAATGTAGATTTTATTCACTCTAAGACATTTTACTGCATTTTAATTTGTTTACGAGTCATTCTCGGAGGTTTTCAGATTGCATCAGTTGTCTGTGGTTTTTTATTGTTTCTTTGAGTGGGTCTTGTAGCTGGTACTTTTTACGCTATGAAAGTAATCAGATCTTGAAATTAGCATAAAAGAAATGAAGTGTCTTCAAATCTCCTTCATTGTCCGGTGATAATTTTGCTGTTATTTCAGAATAATAGTTAAAGGCACATTATGTCTCAGAAATTTATATTTATTTTCTTCTAGAAGATATGCAAACATGTGTTTAATAATGTTTTAATTATTGACTTTAAGCATATTAAAGGCTTATCACTGAAATTAGGTCGCCCTGAATGTGACAGCAAGCGTAATGTAAACAAAGTTTTATTTTGGTTTATACAGAATTTATTTTAGTTCGATTGTGTAGGAAGCTATAAGCTTATAGAACACTTTCGAATCCGTTCCTGGAACCAAACAGTACTGAGCAATGAGTGAAAAAATTCTTGCTTAAGGAACGACTTGCCCCTGACAGGGTTTGAACCTATGCGGCGCTCGGCCATGCCGCCACAAGTGTTATTTTGACTTCCATACAAAAAACTAAATCATTGTACCAATTGAAAATTGATTGCAAAAGAGCAAAACAGATTGGCAAGGCTATATGACCAATGTGTAACTTTTTGTTAACTGTTACAGTATAGCAAAAAATAAATTGTTATTGCAAACTCAAATAAAGAGCAATTTTAGGCATACTTGGCCTTGTTAAGAAATTGTTCAAGTGATTTTTACAATAAAGGACACGAATTAAAATTTTCTGGACTGTGTGTGAAACTCTTAATGACTTGTGTTCAAAAATCACTGCCATTACTTGTAACTGTTAATCCTGAAAACTGATTCATTCGTCAAGATTTTCGTAAAAATAAATAACTTGTTATAATTTCATTGGTTAAAATATTGTCTTCAAAATTCTATAGAAAATATTATGCATTGATACGTAAATCGTAGGCCAAGTCATTGATATAAAGTTTCTATAATGTCAGTTTCAATGCAGATCTAAGCACCATGAACAAAACAAATTTGTGTTCGTTTTTATGAGAGTAAATTATATTATGAGACTGTGAGCAAGAAAGGAAATTCCAACAAACCACGCGCACTTATCGCTTTTTGTCGGGTTTAATTTCATTGTAACAATCTTGACGTAAAGATAGATAGCATAGTACTTATAGTACTATTCTCAGCCATAGAAACGAAACAGTACATTTTACCAGACAGAAATGTCCGACTTGATTTACATGGTGGTTGGTCTCGTCAGTGTCGTCAATTGTCATTAAAATAGTAATGTAAACAGTAACAAATGTGTACCCATTTTCCTTGATGATATGTTCACTCAGTACATTTAAAGTGTAACTGCATTATATCCATGATGATAATTGATTGTTCTGTAAATTGTGAATAATATTTTTTATTTAAAGGGCTTCGTTATTAGAACATTTCTGATCCTGAATGACCTTTACTTTTATATTACGCATGTATAGTTTAATTAATCATATAAATGCAACAGAACATTTTTCCGCAACATTTCATATATCATAACCCTGCGAACAATAATTAAGGGAAGTTAAGTTGTATAGTCAATAAATTCACGCTCTGAAATACGTATTCTTTTGTTTCGCGTTGTCTTTGACGTTGACGAGTTGACGACGTTCGTTTGTTGTTGTTTTTGTTGTTGCTGCCTTTTAGTAGGTGCTGGTAAAGGTATCGAAAATAGCACTATCAGTGAAAAAAAGAGTTGTTTTTTAATTATATAGAATATTTTGAAGTGTTCAGTCTAAAAATAAAAACTGCGTTTCGATTTAATTGAAACGTATGCTTTATTTTGTTATGTTCCGTATAATGTTACTTTAACAACAAATGGAGACAGTACGGGTTATTTAAACAGCCAAAATTATAAGCGGAACGTTAGACAATATTTGAAATGCTATATTAAAATATATTTAATTTATTTGAAGACTGTTTGTCTGCATACAATTCCCAAATGAAAATTAAAACAAAAATCGGAATAGTTCTTACTTCTTTTCATTTATGCAAATGTACTGAAAAGATCTTGGAATAAGAAAAGAAAACATAATTGAATAGACAAACAGAAAAAGCATTACCTTTTTTCTAGATCGAAATGTTATATGCGTTTTCTGATATAGCCGTCGGGATTCACTGAACTTCGATTTTGTTTTGACCAAATGAAAAGTTCTATAAATTTTCTATTTAGGGGTGCCTGAGTTGAACTTTTAATGACCACCAACCGTCAATATGAGGGTAATGATTTCCTGGAACGTGTTTTGAAAAATAAACCATCTAATGTCAAGAATAAAACTACCAGCAAATAAGTGAAATGTTGATAGGCATCAAAAATAATTCTCATTTCGAGAAACCCTCTACACAATCTACTTAAGTTCTGTATTAAATAAACTAAACGGAATTTTTGTTTGTAATTCACGATAATCATCAAGATAATAAACAAGAGGGCCATGATGGCCCAAAGTCGCTCACCTGTATATAGGCCCCTGGAGCGGGGCCAGTTTAAACCCCAGGGCTTTTATTTGAACAAACTTGGTTGTATATGTATGCATGTGTATATATATATACATATATATATATATATATATATATATATATATATATATATATATATATATATATATATATATATATGTATGTATATATATATATATGTATATATATATATATATATATATATATGTATATGTATGTATGTATGTATGTATGTATGTATATATATATATATATATATATATATATATATATATATATATATATATATATATATATATATATATATATATATATATGTATATGTATATCTATATATATATATATATATATGTATTGTATGTATGTATGTATGTATGTATATATATATATATATAAATACTAAATATATATGTATATATATAATATGTATATATCTAAAAAAAAAAATGTCAAGCTAATGAATGACCCCCGGGGCGGGGCCAATTTTGACCCCAGGGCTTTTATTTGAACAAACTTGGTAGACACCCATGAGAACATGTTTCATGCTAAATATCTTAGCTCTAGCTCTTTGAGTTCTTTAAAAGAAGATTTTTTAAGTTTTTACTATATGCACATAGGGAAAATCAATGACCCCTGGGGGCGGGGCCAATTTTGACCCTAGGGCTTTTATTTGAACAAACTTTGAGGACACTCATTAGAAGATGTTTCATGCTAAATATCTTAGCTCTAGCTCTTTGGGTTCTTTAAAAGAAGATTTTTAAGTTTTAACTATATGCATATAGGGAAAATCAGTGACCCCCGGGGCGGGGCCAATTTTGACCCTAGGGCTCTGATTTGATTACACTTTGTAGACACTCACTAGAAGATGTTTCATGCTTAATAGCTAAACTCCAGCTATTTGGGTTTTTTTAAAGAAGATTTTTTAAGTTTTTGCTATGCAAATATAAGGAAATCAATGACCCCCGGGGCGGGGCCAATTTTGACCCCAGGGCTTTTATTTGAACAAACTTTGGTAGACACCATTAGAACATGTTTCATGCTAAATATCTTAGCTCTAGCTCTTTGAGTTCTTTTAAAGAAGATTTTTTAAGTTTTTTACTATATGCATATAGGGAAAATCAATGACCCCCTGGGGCGGGGCCAATTTTGACCCTAGGGCTTTTGATTTGAACAAACTTGGTAGGCACTCATTAGAAGATGTTTCATGCCAAATATCTAAGCTCTAGCTCTTACGGTTTTTTAGAAGAAGATTTTTTAAGTTTTTCTTATTGGTTGCCATGGCAACCAGAGTTTTTAATGGAATTTAAATTTTTGAACAACTTTGAAAGGGGTCCACCTAAGGATCATTTCTGTAAAGTTTGGTTGCAATTGGCCATGTAGTTTAGGAGGAGATGTTGTTTGAAAAGTTTGACGCCATTTTTTGAAGGACGCACGACGCACGACGCACGACGCACGACGGACGCAGAGTGATGACAAAAGCTCACCTTTGAGCACTTCGTGCTCAGGTGAGCTAAAAAGTTAAGTTGTTGTCCATTTAAATACTACGTTCTTTCCTGATAAGTAAACAAAATAACTTGTCTCGATTCATATGATAGCATAAAGGGTTTCAGAAATAGTCAAGAAATAATAATTGATATCATGAATTTTGTTGTTTACGAAAGCAAAATTGTTTTAATACGTAAAACGTAAACGAATTATTCAAATATATATCAACAGTTTACAGTGTCACAATAATAAATGCTGGTGAAACTTGGTTTTAATAGTAATTAATTTATTTTTGACGGGTATATTCTTTCCGATTTTTTTGTTGTTTTTTTTTGGAAAAAGAACTAAGTTAATCTTGACAATGGGGAACAATTCCATAGCATGTTACCATAGTTATAATGTTTATTTTTCCGTTTTAACTTTTATCCGTTTCATCTCGTACTTTTCTTTCAAAGATCATTTTGTTTATTAAAGAATCCTTAGTTCTTGTTTCATATATTGTACCATTAAGAGTTTCGATATAATATGTATATATTGACGGAGATAGTTTAACCAGTGTAATTAACAACCTACTTATGATAAGATGGCGATTCGTGTGTTTACAGAATGTTCTATTGAAGGTTTGCGTTAGTGTTTGTGTCGTTTGCGTTGTCACAAAATGTACTTTTGTAGACTGCGTTAATGAACGTGTCTTTTACTTTAGACGGATTATGTTTTGGAGATGAATTCAGATTGGACCTTGTGTGATATATATGCTGAGTACAAAATTACAAAGATATTTTGCTAAGCGATTTCTCCAATGCCTTTTTTTAATTCAGTTAACTAATCGAAAGCTCTGGAGTATATGACCGACTAATTAGATTGTTTATCCGCTTTTTTGTGACCTATCTTTATATGAGGCAAAAAGAAGAGAATTATCTGTTGCTGTTTGTTCACCCCGTAATTGTCAAGGTTCAACCTAGTGTACGCGTAAATGAAAAAAGACATTGTCGTTTTGTCGTGTCAATTTAACATAAAAAAGAATAGAATAGCTCCACTACTGGATTACTATAGTGATCAGAAATGTAATCAATAGCACTTATCCTATGCCATTTCAGAAAAATGTTCAGATAAATATACATAACATAAGAACAACCATTACATTATATTTGTTTTACATTTTGCTCAAATGATTTCAATGGGATTATTTGAATATGAATGTGATTGTGTCTATATTTGCAATGATATGAATAATGAAATTTTACCATGTTATTTGAGAAATTTGAGAAATTTGAGAAATTATAATTATTTTTTCCGTCATGATATTTTGGGTGGAGTTCGTGCGAAAATATAAATACTTTCTTTTATCAAAACGACTTAATTATATTATTTTAACATGCAGGTAGTTATTTCATATTCTAGTAGCAATCATGCTTCTGTCTAAAATGATTCAGACGCCATTGTAACAGTAAAATGATGTATGACAACTCGGAAGTCAAAAATATGCAATATTGACCATATTTGTTCCAAATAAATATAATATTATGTGTTTAATAAATGCTATTTCTATAAATGATGCAGGTACATTTATAATTAAATTTAGAAAAATACAGTCTTACTTTTTTGTTTCATTCAAAAACTTGTATTCAGTCGTTTTGTATAACAAACTTGAATGTTTGAATGCTTATTATCAAAACCTGTTGAAATTCGTATAAACATGTAGTTATACTAGGATTTTCGTTTTGTATCGTTGTGGTTGGAAGTTCTGGTTTTTCTTTTCGGATTCATTAAATATAATTACTATAAATTTACATTCTTTTTTGCTTGAAAACAATTTCCTGATATCAAACGATCTCTGTTTTGCGATAATGCTGTTTTAGTAATGAGGTTAAAAAGTTCATCGTACGTGTTTGACGTTAAATATACTCGCTTGATTGAATAACAGAGATAATATATTTTACTAAACGATTTAACAATTATATGTTTCAATAAAAAAACTTGAGGCTTCATTAAACAGCGAACATGTTTACAAGAATAGTTACAAAAGACAATTCACCCCTTATTTTTTCACATTTCATACACGGGGGACTCAGTGGGTTTCTTCCCTTGTATCTTCCGTAAAAGGGTGTTTTTAAACCCCGCAAAAGGAAAAATAAATTTCCAACGTTCATTTTTGAAAAGTAATAAAAAAAAAAAGGGAAAAAAAAAAACTTTTGAAAAAATAAAAAGAACCATCAGTGCTGGTTTCACATTCAAAAACATCACTATTTCTTGTCATAACTTAAAAAAAAGATTTTCCCGTTCATCAGTTTTATTTGTGAAAATGGCTGCACGCAATTTTTCTATTTTAAAAGTCTTTGGAAAGCTTGTGGCTGATGAAAATATTATAAAAAATTATCGTTATGTTTGTTGTGTAATATTAAGTATGCATCAATTTTTATAAGGTTTCATATTATTATCGTATATGGCTATGATTTATGCTTCTCTTTTAAACCTCGTGATTTTTCAGGTGATTGTACGGTTTCGTGTATTATGAATGAATCGTATTGTCTCTAATTTGCAATTCCGTATTTTCAATGAAAACAAAATTGTAAATTATGAAATAAATATTCAAAAAATGTTTTTATTTTACATGTACACTGTTTTCCAGAAACCATATTATGCAATCAAAAGGAAAATAAATTATTATAATGATTACTTACGTCCTGGTAAAATCTACACACTCATTTATTTTAGTTATGTAGATTTTTTATTTGGGGAAACTTAAACCTAAATAATAGACAGTTTGTGAAAGCTATTAAATGATTGCCAATTAACGAACAATTTGCTTATCTATGATTACGTGTTAATCATTTTAGTAATTGTACCAGTCATCAAATCAATATGTCCGTTGTGTTTTGGGTTTTTTCTTGTAGACAATGCAAAAGATTACTACAGGTAAAAAAATGGAAAGCAAATTTTCTGTACATTAATATCCTCGATTGTAAAAGAAGTATTTTAGATTGGTTTTGATGAAAGTGAACAGCATTTATAAAATTTTAAAAAATTTAAAAAGACACGTTGCAAGTTCTTGATTGTGACACTTTAGGTAATTTGAAATCATGTATCGTTGGCTTAATTGTACACAATTCAGAATGCATCGAAAAGGAGAGCGCATTACAACTCAGAATGTTATGGAAGCATAAACCTGCCCTTTTAACTTGTGTCTTATGACTTGCGACTTATGACTTGTGACTTTTGACTTCTGATTTGTGACTTACCTGTTTGACATAAATCGGCGCGTTTTCGAATGAAATATGGCAGACGAAAACGCTTTATATTCTAGAACAATTTTCCCATTTAATTGGGGCGTTTTATAACACAGTCTCTTCTAAAATAGTATTTTATCATCTGGATTAGCTGCAATTTAAAGGCTGCTGAGCATCTCATATTGTCGACAGTTGTCCTGACTTATTCAAAATGTAAGTGTTATACAAACCTCTCGCACGTGTAGATTCTCTTAAATTTTATTGTTTTAATGACGGTTGTGGAAGCTGTTCATGTCTTGAAAATAAGATAGTATCATTCGAGGGTTGATGGATTTTTTAATTTTAAAATATATATTCACATTAATCAATTTGCTAGCTAGCGCATAGTGTCGCTCAGGGTAGCAGGCTGACTGAGTGGTTCACACAATTGACTTATAATAGGAGGAGTTGCTGGCAGTCTAGGTTTAAATCCTGCTAGGTTTGTGCTAGCTGGTGCTTCACTGGGCAAAAAACTAAACAACCATTGCTGACGTTCTAGTCGAAATATCAACGCGATCAGAGCTACGCCCTGCGCGTTGAACACAATAAAGACCAATTTAGTGGTGGACGTTCCGACTCAAAATTGAGTCGGAAGAAAAATTCTTAAAAAACCAATGAAACAACAAAATTGGAATGAAAGAATTAGTTACCTTTGAAGATATATTCCTTAAGAAGTAATTTCTACACACTTTATTATATGACATAGGTTCATAAGACAATAATCCTATTTAAACTACACCCTGTAACACATCGATACAATTTCCCTATTCGCCATTGAATGCGTGACGTCATAGCAGTAAAGTGCACAATGCGGAATCATGTACGCGGGTTTTTACGACGATAATTTTATAGTGATTTTTAACTGCTATATATCTTATGCCCTTAATTGACATAGTTATCAAAATTACGATAAATATTCAATATTGCAGTTGTAGTTCAGTCAGTTGGGTTATATTTATTTTACGTGAAACCCTTATTTTTTCTGCTCTTCATAGTTTGTAGGCCTATGATTTCGTGTCTTTTTTTCTAATATTGATTTTAAGCCGACGAATGTATTTATAAATAGAGGAGATTTTCTTTTTTTCCATTTTCTTTCAATTAGTACGGATCAATATTTTATCTACATTTTGGCCATATTACGGGTATTTAATTATTACGTATAAATAATAAATTATTAAATTTACCTGTTTAAAACTTTAAAAATTGATTGTATAAGTATTTTAACCGAAAAAGAGTTGTTTTCACTAAAAACAACTTTGTTGTCATTGTTTAGCAGTACCACTTTCCAAAATTACTAACATATTTGAAAAACATAAGTCATTGATTATTTAGACAGCTGTAGATTTACACTAAAGAAACAAAACGAATAAGAATGACCAACCTTTTTAGCTCGACTTTTCTATGAAAAGGGGAGCTATCCTACTCGCCCCGGCGTCGGCGTCGGCGTCGGCGTCGGCGTCGGCGTCGGCGTCACACCTTGGTTAAGTTTTTCGTACCACCCCACTTTATTTCAGAAGTATTACAAGTATGGCTTTGAAACTTACCATACTTGTTCACCATCATAACCTCCATCTACAGACAAGAGTACATAACTCTGTCAAGGTTTTTGACAGAATTATGGCCCTTTTTTGACTTAGAAAGTGTATTGAGCTTGGTTAAGTTTTTTGTACCACCTCACTTTATTTCAAAACCATTGGAGGTATTGCTTTGAAACTGACCATACTTGTTTACCATCACGACCTTCATCAACAGACAAGAGGACATAACTCTGTCAAGGTTTTTGACAGAATTATGCCCCTTTTTGACTTAGAAAATACATTGAATATGGGTAAAATCCACTTATTGCCTTAACCCTTTGAGATATTGCTTTGAAACTTTTAATGCTATTTCACATCATTACCCCCATCTGTACGCAAGAGAAGGTAACTCTGTCAAGGATTTGTTTTAAAAATTAAGGCCTTTT
>NW_026858872.1:0-18957 GCF_026571515.1 Ruditapes philippinarum
AAGAGGGAAATACTTTGGACTTGTGGCGAGAAAAAAGACGTGAAAAATGATCTCTCTCAGGTCTGTTTAACTTTAAATAAATACCATTAGGGCACTGATTGTTAAATGTGAAAGACAAAATGTTTAATTGGCTTTAATTTTTAATCTAAATTGACAATAGAAGGGGCTTACCTTAATGTCTGATTGATTAAGGTTGATTAACTTACCGCTGACTGCTTTGGTTTGTATTCTGCAATAGTTATTTTTATATTTGAGGATCATGTTATTAAAGTACATTTAATATAAGGAAGTGTACTACTTGTGCATTATTATGGAACGTCGGTGGTTCTACTCAGGCGCCCGTTCGTGCCTGAAATAATGCACAGAAGGGCACCCGAGGTCTTCCTCCACCAGTAAAGCTGGAACGTCGCGATATGACCTATACTGTGTCGATGTGACGTAAAACCCAAAACAAACAAACAAAACTTGTGCATTAGATTATGCAGAGAGGGGCATCTAAGGACTTTCTCTACCTAAAGAGCTGAATTATGTGTGCATTTATGATAACAGTAAAATGAATTTCAGTGTTTCATAACTGATGTTTTTAACGCTGTCGCTTGACATCAGAATACGAGAGCAAATAAAATTAGATAAGATCATAATTTGAACTTAATGAAGCTATTATTTCTCCTTAAATGAGCCTTGATATTTAGATTATTTTAATAATTTCTGTATTTCTTTTATTGTACAGGATGGTATAGGAGAAGTATTCTTCAATTCTGACACAAAAGTTTACTGGGTATCTTTCCTTAATGGCATGCAGAGAGTTCTTCTGTTCACTCATGACCTTGCTCTAGCAACCATTGCTCAAGAGGTAAGTTATTGGTCAGTTATTTATAGTAACATTTTATTGTTATCACATTTCCTATGTTCCTGCATGTTCCAGCAGATGATTGGTCAGTTAAATATAGTTCCTGTATTCATGCATGATTCAGCGACTGATTGGTCAGTTATTTATAGTTACTTTATTCCACAAGTAGCTGATTGGTTTTCTATTTATAGTAACATTTTGTGATGTTTCCATTTCCAGTATTCCTGCATGTTCCAAAATTTTTAGTTTTCTCTTTAAAATTCCAATTTTTGCATGCTCAAATAATAACATTAATGTGAGGAAGCTATCTAGCTAGCTTACGAAACGTCGGTGGTTCTACTCGGGTGCCAGTTCATGCCTGAAATAAAACACAGAAGGGCACGTGAGGTTTTCCTCCACCAGTAAAACTGGAATGTTGCCATATGACCTATACTGTGTGTGTGTGACGTAAAACCCAATCAAATAAATAAACAAATACTTACAATAAATCAATTCTAGTCAGTTCGAAAGTTTTAAAAATTGAGACTTTTTTATGTCGTGGAAATTTTTCATTAAGAAATTTGTCCCCTTATCAGAGACAGTGATATTTACATCTCTGCCCTTATATTTTGATGTATTGTTTTTGTTTTATCAAACAAATGACAGTTATTTATATTTGTTTTAGCTTTGTTGATTTCAGTTGTATAAAAAGTCACAGGTTGTTTGTTTTTGTTTTATTTCTAAACACAGATGCAAGACTTTTTTTTTTTCTTAATTTAAACATAATATCAAACACTTACAGATATTTTAACAAAACAGTTTTATAGTCAGACTTTTGGGGCATCCTTACCCAAACCACTTGACTTCCAAAAAAAAATACTGGAAAAAAAAGTGATTCCTCGGAAGAATTTATCACAACAAAATTACATGAAAATTGCAGACTGGGTTTAAATGAGTCTGTACATGAGAGATAATGAATAAGTGCAACATCAAACCACTTGCCCCTCACCATGGTGGGTTTGAATCCTGCCAGGGACTTTGGATTCTTTCATGTTAGGAAGCTGTCCAGCTAGCTTACAAAACATTGATGGTTCTACCCAGGTGCTGATTCATAATGGATATACGCTCGTACAGTATTATAGATTGATATTCTTGCATCTGTGTTGTTTTGTAGTGCCGAGATTTTTTACACGAGTTTATTGTACTACAATTTGACGTGTCTCAGCTATTTGACAAGCACTAGTGTTTTTTTTTTAACCATCTTCTTTCATTCTAGTTTTTGCTTTTTAAATAATCTTAAAATTTTTAGACAGGAAAGACTTAGTTTAATAGGTTATTTTTAGAACAGTAGGTTATTTTTAGAGCAAAATCCTGTCTTACTTAGAAAGAATAGTCATGAACAATTTGTAGTAGATTCAAAACTAGGTCACAAGGTGAAAGGTCACATTTGCTGGTCAAGGTCACTGGTTTTGTTAACTGATAGCTGTGTCTTACTCATCATAGTGGTACCTTTCCTTTTGTAATAGTTTTTTGTAGATTGTATAGTTTATAAATAGAAAAAAAAGACTTCTAGTACCAATATGTTAATATTTTTTTCTGCTATTAGTCATAAAATCTAAGGATAATTGTTATTAGAATCTGGGACCAAAAATATTTATGAGGTTACTATAATAATTTTTTTTGTCCCAGTTAGAACAGAACTAATTAACTTATCTAATGTTTTAAATGCCTTTTAATTGAAAGAACTTCAAATGACTGGTTTCTCATCTAAAATTGGTAAAATAGTTTGGCATGTGTTAACAATATGTGTGAAGTTTAACATTACCCTATTTACTCGCCTATAGGACGGATTTCTTATAAGACCGGGGTCCTAATTTTAACTAAAAAACAGCAGTTTTTGTCAAGACCCACATAAGACGGGTTGAATTTTTTTTTCAGATAAAATACTACTGGACCTCACTTTCTTTATGTGAAATTCTAAAAAATTATAAAAATGACTTGGTTAAGTAGATTGATAACCATGGACAGACGTGCACTTCTGTACTAATGAGACCAATAAAATCGGAAAAAAGACGAAATCAGTTTTGGAAAAATTGAGACAGATTGGCATTATCGCTCAAAAGTAAAATAAGTTTAAAATGGCTTTTGATTTTATTTTTTGTATTTTTTACCTCTTTTAAATCTACCCTTGTTTGTCTGATCCCTACTTTTATGTTGTGTGACATGAAACAGCAGAGTTATGGAACTTGTCAAAAATTGTTTTGTTAGTGCAGTATCGGGTTAACTCCTATCATATTTTGATACAAGTTAGCCTGTTACTACACTTAGGGCACAAAGTTTTTTCAGGGTAAAGATCATGTTGAAAAATGAAAGTATTATTTTGTCTGTATTAAAAAAGGGATAATAACAAAACATTAATTGTATGAATTATTGTGTCATTTGAGGTGCAGGGTGGATATACATCACACTGTCTTATAGAATGTGGGAGCAACCTTGTTCTTTTGAAACATTTCCAGTTAGATAAAATTTAGTCTGTCTTTTAAAAGAAGTCTGGCACTAATTTTCACTTTTTATTAGCAGATAATTGACACTCTTTCAATCTCCTTCAGATATATTAACATGTGGAATATGATAAATGAAATAATAGTAAAAGGTTTAATATTTTGACTGCATATCAGAAATTTACTTTCATAAATCTTTTCAGATGAAATACATGTAATTAAGATATGATATTAATATGGTTGACATGATGAATAATATATAGGATATGATGACATGATTTAATGAATATATTAAAATATGATATCATGTGTAAATGAATATATATAAATGTGGTATCATGAGTTAATTAATGTATTTTGATATGATGACATGATTTCATAAAGGTATGATGACATGATTTTGTGAATATATTATGATATGATATAAAAATTATTTTATGAATATATTAAGATTGGATGACATGATTTTGCATTAAGATATGATGATGTGACTTGGTAAAAATCTTTGATGTGATGATATTATTAAATGAATATTATGGTTTTAGAATTTGTCTGCAGTAAAATCAATGTTTTCATCCTCAAAGTGGTCGCTTCATGAAAAGGGTGACTGATTAGCGGTCACCTGTTACCTGGTACATTGAGCAAAAGTTGCTTAACACATTAAAGATATAGAGAGAAAATGATCAGGGGAATTTAAAGTGGTTGCATAAGACGAAAGCCGCTTAATACACGTGGTTGTATGGGCGAGTTAGACTGTATATTAATACATAATAATACTATGAATTTTAAGTTTATTGTTGTTGTGATATTACAGGCTGGAGAATTAGAGAGGATAGAGCAGGAGATCAACTTAAACATTCAAGGAATGGGATTATCCTTGGTTAACAACTATAAACAACAAGAGGTGGCTTTCCTTGGAATAACAAGGTATGTTGGAATATGTTCCTGATTTGACTCAATTAATAGGGAGATATATCAAGGGTTTATTGTAGAAATTAAGTAACCCTTCAGAAATGCAGGAAAAAGATAAAGATGTAGCAGTAAAATCTGGTATATTTAGTTATGGTATATTAGAGTTATTGTTTAATCTGGTGTATTTTGGGTATGGTAAATATCTGATATATTTTAGTTTTGGTATAATCTGGTATATTTTAGTCCTGGTAAAATCTGGTATATTTTAGTTTTGGTATAATCTGGTATATTTTAGTCCTGGTAAAATCTGGTATATTTTAGTTCTGATATAACCTGGTATATTTTAGTTCTGGTATAATCTGGTATATTTTAGTTCTGGTATAATCTGGTATATTTTAGTTCTGGTATAATCTGGTATATTTTAGTTCTGGTATGATTTGGTATAGTTTAGTTCTGGTATGATTTGGTATAGTTTAGTTCTAGCATAATATGGTATATTTTAGTTCTAGCATAATCTGGTATATTTTAGTTCTGGTATAATCTGGGAAGAGAAGAGGAAGAGATACAAGGCATTTAACTTGAAGAATTGTTTGGCCCTGGAGGCAGCATACCAGAAATATGAAACAGAGAAGTTAGGTGGACATACTCCCCCAGATATGTTGCGTATTGACAAAATGGAGGTAAAAACATATTCTAACACGCTTCACACTATTCCCTATCAAGCATAGGGTGGTCATACACACTATTGCAAGATGTATGCACAGCATTAAAAACAAATGGGTTATAATATTATTTAACATCAATAAACCAAATAACATCAGGAAAATTATTTCTACCCTCAATGTAGTTCAACATATTTTTATCAATTCTCTTTCTTATTTGCATATTGGCCTTTGCAATTATATTCCTACACATTTTGAACTTGAACCTTGCATAATTCTACAGCAATGCACTCAAAATTGATATCAATTTCCTATTTATACACAATTTGTTATACAAAAAAAAGGAGAAAAAAAAGACTTGAGCCAAGATTCTCAGAAAAGCCATTTTCACATGATTACTGTAAAAGCAGCATGCCTCCAGATTCATGCTTATTTTCATGGAAATTTTAAAAATGTAATTATTTGTAAAACATTGTGAAGTGAACAAAGAAAAATTCTAACACGACCCGCATTTTTCCCCATTGAACATAGAAGAACCGAAAGTGTGTGTTATTATGCAATAAAATCACAGTTTGACGTTCTATATTTAGACATGTGACGTAATCATTATACACGTGACGTAACCACTAAAATGTGACGCGCTGAAAATAAGTACGGAAACAAATCAGGCGCAATTTAGGTTAATATCAGGTATGGCAGCATTTATGTGTTGATGTCGTGTTAGAATCAAAATAATATATCCAAATCGGTGATTTTATCGCTTGATAACATCACTGTTTGTCGTTCGGATGCGCATCATTATATCACTCGGGCTACGCCCTCGTGATATAATTCCTCGCATCCGAACTCCAAACAGTGATGTTATTGAGCGATAAAATCACAGTTTGGGATATATTATTTCTTAAGTAAAGAAAGTAATTTTCACAATTTTGCAAACAGCTTATACAATACACGTAAATTACCAAAAAGTCAAAATATGCAAAAACGGCCCTTATTGCGATAGTCATACAGTAGAAATGTTGTGATAAATACTACAATATATAGCTTTATACACTTTAAGAATAAACATTTTATATTGTGAAGACAATTTGCTGGAATA
The DNA here is from genome assembly GCF_026571515.1 of Ruditapes philippinarum. Taxonomy (NCBI): domain Eukaryota; kingdom Metazoa; phylum Mollusca; class Bivalvia; order Venerida; family Veneridae; genus Ruditapes; species Ruditapes philippinarum. Next base: position 6,004 of record NW_026858872.1, read on the forward strand.
CTTTAAATTCTTTCAGCTTTTTAGATTGAAATGTTACTAAACTTGCTCTTGAATCAATGAAACAAACAAGGCAAACTACGTTGTACTATATTTATGTTTATTATGATATTTTATTATACAGGTAAACTTTAAGGATATGATGATGTTCAAACCAAATAAGCGTATGATCCGCCGAAGTTTCCAGGATGGTATCTGGGTACAGTACAAGACGTCCCCACATCAAGTGCAGTTTCATGCTAAAATAAACAGGGTGCAGGTACGTACGGGCAACTGTTGAAATCTGTGTGTATTTTTGGTTTACTTTTAGACCTTTCTTGAAAGTATTGAAAAAGATATCATGATCAGTCACAACAAAAGTGACATGCGCAGAACAGGAATCGAACCAGTGTTGCCAGATTCACAGTCCAACACTCTACCTATTGAGCTTAGCAAGCTAAGGGTTAAACGAGTTGACATTGAATTTGTCGGAAAACGAGCCAGATATAATTAAGGTAAGATACCTGTAATGGGTATATTTAGGAACCTGATCAAGCTTAATATTTTATCAAAGTACTCTATTTAACTTATTCAATTGCAACTTTTCAAAGACATTTACCATCAAGTTTTCAAATTATAAGCATTTTTATGTGAATACCCCCTCCCACTAAATTGCCCCCAAAACAGTGGGGGTAGGGGTAAGGAATACATATGAAAAAAAAAATTGCAGCTTTTACCTTAAATGTAAGAGTTTATTATGTTTCAAGACATATATTATGATAACAAAATAACAATAAACTGTTCACAAAATGTATTGATTTCAGCCAATTGACTAAAACCTCATCCAAGATTTCTGAAACTTAAAAAAACACATAAAAATAGATATAAAATAAGAATTATTATTATTATCTTTTTTAATATTTGAATTGGGGCAAGCAAATTACTTCTATAACTTTTAATACTCTTCCATAGCAATCAAAATATGGAAATTTCATGACCTCTTTCCACATTACTTTTTTGACAAAAAAGTGTTTTACAAAATGATGTAAAAAAATTTCCGAAACAAAAATGTACAGCATAGCTGTTACCTGTCTTTCTTATCTCTTGGAAAACATTAGATTTTGTAAAATATGATTATTTATGTGTTTTTTCTTAACAGAGGCTATCTTAATAAATGTACAGTCATTTAAATGAAATCTTCAAATATTGTTTTATAATATTTGTCATGTTCACATTCTCAAAAATTTCATTGCTTAACTTCCAAAATCTAACAGGAAAATTATTGAAATTTATTACAAGAATAACTATTTCATCACAAGAAACTACTTGAATTCATTGCATCCACTCAGTAAAATATTGAAATAATATTTAAATAATTTCACTTCCAAAATATCAGAACATAATAACACAAAAATTGATATATAGAGGATATTGAAGGAGTGTTCAATGTTCAATACTGAATTTAGTACTGGCGAGCAAATTATTATATTATTACATTCAACGAATTGAATCAAGCAGTAACAAACCTACATAAATATAATAAATTATATGTATCACATGCACAAAATAAAGACTGTTTAAAATAAAAAATAATAATTCTCCATTGATGCGCCTTTACTGTAACTCTAACATTTATGGCGTCTTTATGTTTGTATAACGGAAATGACATCAGATCTAAATATATGCACACTGACAGTCATACAATACCATTTTTATGAAGTCACAATATTGGCACTAGTATATTATAAATTTGCATACATCACATTCTCAAAATCTTGATACTGTTATAGATTTACTTTTAACACGAATATTTTCAACATGAACATTATGATGTCATGATTTGATGACATCAGGAAGTTCCCGATCCAGTTCTGGTTGCTCATAACGGACGAAACTTCCATTTCACAATAAATTTAAATGACCTCATCATGTAAAAAGCAATAAAATGACTAAACAGTCACAGAGTCACAGAATAAACATAAATATTGTTTACTGATACTTCACATGTCAGATAAAATTATACTAGTATCAACGGGTGTGTGTGTATTATACTCATTAGCATTAGCTTTTATACTAAAACTCATGGCTATGCCACTAATAGTAATAAAAATGTTGCATCTGACGTTAACTTTATGAAATACATTTTGATCTTACATGCAAATCCAAGATTATCCCTTGTATTTATTTATTTTATTATCTAAAGATTCATGTACATTTAAGTTATTAACATGTTCACTATGTACAGTCATATAACCATCATCTGTGACTTTTATGCCAGTTTTTCGTTGAGGTTCTACTGCTATTGTCATTGGAGGAATTACATTCTGATTAAATGAAGCAGCAGTCTTTATTTCTTTAGCTGCAATCTGTGTTATATGTGGCATCTGTGAACCTCGAACTGCAATAAATATATTGATATTGTACTATAAAGTGACAAAAGATGTACCCATGTAGGCTAGCATATTGTAATGGTGAAAACTGTTACCCTGTCTGCACAATTAGCCTTACTTTATGCATTAGAAAATAAATTATAGGATTACATACTGTTACTCTCCAGAAATTTAGCATGAAATTGGAATAATGATTATTTCAATACTTTACACAGTTTAGAAATGTGACATATGACTTTTATCTCTTTTCTATATTCAAAATCTGGTTTTAGGAAAGCAAATGTCAACTCACTTAGATCTGTAGTTTCCAAATCTAATGTTATAAATGTAGGATTTTCTGTCTTTACTGACTTGAACTTTCCCTTAGAAACTGCATCTGGTAAGGTCTGTATATCTGAGTCTGCTGTATGACCAATACCTAAAATTGTCACATCATATTATATAGATAGCTTTTATACACAGTGCTTGGAAGTGAAAGGAAAAACTTGCAAATAATATAAGGTTCTGAAGGGTTTTAAGATCCTTATCCATGACTTAAACATCTAGCACCTTGTATCTTACAGTTATTACCATACAAAATTAAGTATAGCATGTGTATTACTTAGGCTTATTATAATGATCACAATGAGAGTCTTATTTTATTTTTTTCTGCAGAAGAAAAATGCTTCTGAATCTAGTGCTGCATGCAAATAAATGATAAACACACCTTCAAACATAAACAAGAGGGCCATGATGGCCCTGAGGTCGCTCACCTGTATATAGGCCCCCCACCCCAGGGCCAATTTTTACCCAAGGGCTTTTATTTGTTTATTTGAACAGACTTGGTAGACACCCATAAGAAGATGTTTCATGCTAAACATCTAAGTTCTAGCTCATTGGCATTTTTAAAAGAAGATTTTTAAAGTTTTTACTATACACATATAGTTAAAAACAATGTCACCCCTGGGGCAGGGCCAGTTTTGACCCCCGGGCGTTTATTTTAACAAACTTTGTAGATATTTACTTAAAGATGTTTCATGCTTAATATCTAAACTCTAGCTATTTGGGTTTTTTCCAAAGAAGATTTTTAAGTTTTTGCTATACACATATAAGGAAAATCAATGACCCCCCCCCCCCGGGCGGGGCCAGTTTTTGACCCCAGGGCTTTTATTTGAACATACTTGGTAGACACCCATTAGAACATGTTTCATGCTAAATATCTTAGCTCTAGCTCTTTGAGTTCTTTAAAAGAAGATTTTTTAAGTTTTTACTATATGCTTATAGGGAAAATCAATGACCCCCTGGGGCGGGGCCGATTTTGACCCCAGAGCTTTTATTTGAACAAACTTGGTAGACACTCATTAGAAGATGTTTCATGCTAAATATCTTAGCTCTAGCTCTTTGGGTTCTTTAAAAGAAGATTTTTTAAGTTTTTACTATATGCATATAGGGAAAATCTATGACCCCCTGGGGCAGGGTCAATTTTGACCCCAGGGCTTTTATTTGAACAAACTTGGTAGACATTCGCTAGAAGATGTTTCATGCCAAATATCTAAGCTCTAGCTCTTATGGTTCTTTAAAAGAAGATTTTTTAAGTTTTTACCATATGCATATAGGGAAAATCAATGACCCCCGGGGCGGGGCCAATTTTGACCCCAGGGCTTTAATTTGAACAAACTTGGTAGACACTCACTAGAAGATGTTTCATGCTTAATATCTTAGCTCTAGCTTTTTGGGTTCTTTAAAAGAAAATTTTTTAAGTTTTTACTATATGCATATAGGGAAAATCTATGACCCCCTGGGGCGGGGTCAATTTTGACCCCAGGGCTTTTATTTGAACAAACTCGGTAGACATTCACTAGAAGATGTTTCATGCCAAATATCTAAGCTCTAGCTCTTATGGTTCTTTAAAAGAAATTTTTTTAAGTTTTTACTATATGCATATAGGGAAAATCAATGACCCCCGGGGCGGGGCCAATTTTGACCCCAGGGCTTTAATTTGAACAAACTTGGTAGACATCCATTAGAACATGTTTCATGCTTAATATCTTAGCTCTAGCTCTTTGGGTTCTTTAAAAGAAGATTTTTTAAGTTTTTACTATATGCATATAGGGAAAATCAATGACCCCCTGGGTCGGGGCCAATTTTGACCCCAGGGCTTTTATTTGAACAAACTTGGTAGACATTCACTAGAAGATGTTTCATGCCAAATATCTAAGCTCTAGCTCTTACGGTTCTTTAAAAGAAGATTTTTTAAGTTTTTACTATATGCATATAGGGAAAATCAATGACCCCCAGGGGCGGGGCCAATTTTGACCCCAGTGCTTTTATTTGAACAAACTTGGTAGACACTCACTAGAAGATGTTTCATGCCAAATATCTAAGCTCTAGCTCTTATGGTTTTTTAAAAGAAGATATTTAAAGTTTTTTCTTTTGGTTGCCATGGCAACCAGAGTTCTGCATGGAATTAAATTCTTTGAACACTTTTGAAATTGACTCCCAAAAAAAAACATGTGAATTTTGGATAAAATTGGCTCAGGGTTTATGAGGAGATGTCATTTAAAGCAAAAGTTTACGGACGGACGGACGGACGACGGACGGACGGACGGACGCCGGACGAAAAGCGATCACGAAAGCTCACCCTGTCACTTTGTGACAGGTGAGCTAAAAACAAGAGCTGTCACAGAAAGTGACAAATGCCCCCCAAGGATTCTAGTTATAAACCACCTAATTTACATGTGGTGGTAAAAATTGACAAAGTTCGAACCCCAGCAGTGACCTTTAAGTGAGACAAAGAAACCTGTGTCTTGTTCACAACACATAGTTCATCTATGGTGATTTTATATTTCTAAAAATTGAAACTTTAATGTATATGAAAGTTACAGAGCGGACACTGTATATAACATAATTCATAAACATTGAAAAAGTTTAAATCTCAGCAGTCCCTGTGGTGGAAAATGTTTAACATTAATGATGGCACATGTATTGAAAAGACTATAAATATATTTTATACACTTAATGCGTTTAACTCAGAAGTGGTAAATTATTTTTCGTATTAAGGAGTAAAACAATTTTGACAATAGTCTACAATGGCTTGTTATTTAAATGGCATAAATATTATTTAGATACTAAATTCTCAATTAAAGAGATGTAAATTAAAAAAATGTTTTGTGGTAACAAGTTAATCACATACTCAATTTCTTTATTTGTAAGCCTCTTCAGCTGACCGTCTCTGTGATTTTGCTCAGACAGCTTCTTTCACTTCACCAGCCCTCTCTCAATTTCCTTAAGATTTTCTAGGCTTATCAGCTTAAGATCAAGAGTGGCAAGGAAATTGTTAACTTTGACAGCCCCACCAATGCTGTCAATCATTGCTGTAAATATGACAGAAAAAAAGCAGTTACAATCATTGTTCAAATTAGATGATGAATGTGCATAAACCTTAAACGATAATTTTTTAAATACTTAATTACCTTTTTACTGTTGAGTAATGCTTGAAATTTTTATTTTCTAGCGCATGAATAAGATTTTATAAATATTAAAATCACTGAGTTCACTAACATGAGCCTACTGTCATGTGTGAAGTAGAGTATTCTAAGACATTAAAGCTGCATATCTCCAGTTTAGCTGACGAGAAAATTAAAATTGAGAGAGAAGTGTTACATATATTGTATTTTTACATTGGAGGTAGCCAGTCGTACAGGCCCGTAATGCTAGCCAAAATTTCTAGCTGTGAGTCACAGATGACCAGCATATATGCACTGTTTAGGCTAGCCGTACAGCATTTTTTCAATGAAAAATAAATGCAATGCTTGCACTTGCATTTATTTTTGTTAATACAGTCCAAAGATGTAGTTGTATCATTGTATGACACTTTGCTACTAAATAATGTTTATTTTGATGATTACGTGATGTTTAATTATATTTGAATATATGTATTTTGACCATGTGCATTTTGTACATGTCTTATATGAATAAACTATCTATCTATCTATCTATCTTATTAAATTTTCAGCAAGTTACTCACATTGCTTATGACATTTTCAGCCAGTTACTTAATTGCACTACTTATTATCAATACATTGTCACAAATAATGAACATACATATTTCTATTAATTGATTTTGATGATGATATTCGGCAATTTATATTATGGCGAGATATCGACAGAATTAAATTTACCTATAATAAAACAGTTTTTGTGAGCCGGTGTAAATTCTGTAATATTTACAAGTTACAATTATTAAACTGAGCCGTGTCACGACAAAACCAACATAATGGGTTTGCGACCAGCATGGATCCAGACCGGCCTGCGCATCCGCGCAGTCTGATCTGGATCCATGCTGTTCGCTATCAATTTGTCTACTTTTTATAGGGGTTATCCTGATCAGACTGCGCGGAAGCGCAGGCTGGTCTGGATCCATGCTGGTCGCAAACCCTTTTATGTTGGGTTTGTCGCGACACGGCTCAAATTACTTTGTCATTTACTCATTATCTAGTGCCTCGGGGCCTGGCTGATTAACATTCTAAAATATCTAAATTTGTTTCAAATAAAAAATAATAATTACCAAATCCAAGCTTAAATTTGTGTTTATTTCAAAGCAGGACATCCCCTTTGTTTTGTTGTCGTGTGTTGTTCCATATGAAACCAAATTTACAGCTCCTCACTCTAAATTCGAACACATAACGTACAGATAGCCACCCAAGCCATTTTGCAGCTCCCCCACAATGTTGTCGCTTGTGAGAATAAAGTTCCAAGACGACATTCCTTGCAGTGAGCTAAATTTCTAACTAAAACGTCCAACTCAATCACCCGTCTAGCTTTTCTCCACCCACCTGCCGATCCCTTCTGTCGGTGTTCATAAATTGGACAATTACCAATTTTGCACTTACAAATGCTCAATACGTGAGGGTTATTATGATCCACAAGAATATTAGGTTCTTTTCTCAACTTGCGTTTGTTTTTGGCCTTGTAACGGCCTTTTCTGTCTCTTACTTTCATTTTCACTTCTGCGGTCTATTTTCTGAAATCGTGACGTCATATAGGGGCTTCCCAACCTGGTTTCACAGCAACGGGGTTTTTACGAATTATCCGTTTACAAACAACATATTCTTTTTGATAATTTCATTTTCATTTTATCAAAAAATAAAATTCTATTTGTACTGGATATAATTATATGGATAATTTATTCATTTATAAATAAAACATAAATCTGTTTACGGAAACGGGCGAGAGGTAACGGATGTGCCGATAAGTTACGTAGAATGCCGACATGGCACGGAAAAACCCGATTCCATTACAGGGATCTTACCTTAAGTTAGGATAAAAAAGAAAAAATGTCTGATCGGCCATTTTAATATTGATTGGACATTTTTATATTAAAAACATGTTCTATAAAAAAAAGATGTAATGTCTAAATTACATTGATTTATCATGTGATAAAAAATAAGCTTTTTATGCCCCCACAATGTGGGAGCATATAGCGTTGCACTTGTCCGTCCGTCCATCCGTCAGTCCGTCCGTCAGTCTGTACGTCCCGAAATCTTGTGAACGCAACTCCTCTTAAACCGCAGGGCAGATTTTGTTTAAACTTACAGGGATGAACAACCTTAATGTGTAGATGGTAGTAAAGGAAGGAATTTTTGCTGCGACCAAATTTAACAGAATTATGGCCCTTTGTTGATTTTTTCACTAGATACTATGTAGAAATTTTGTGAATGCAACTCCTCTTAAACCGGATGGCAGATTTTGCTTAAACTTACAGGGATGAACAACCTTAATGTGTAGATGGTAGTAAAGGAAGGAATTTTTGATGCAACCAAATTTAACAGAATTATGGCCCTTTGTTGATTTTTTCATTATATACAATTATACTATGTAGAAATTTTGTGAACGCAACTCCTCTTAAACCGGATGGCAGATTTTGCTTAAACTTCCAGGGATTAACAACCTTAATGTGTAGATGGTAGTAAAGGAAGGAATTTTTTCTGCGACCAAATTTAACAGAATTATGGCCCTTTGTTGATTTTTAGTTTTCAACTTGTGGCACATGTAGTTCAAAAAATATTTGACCTAGACTCAGTAGAGTCATAAGATTGACAGAACAGTGGCGTGTGGGGGCATCCGTGTCCTATGGACACATTTCTAGTTTTAATAAGACATTTTATGGAAAATGTTAATTAGAATAATTATATAATTGTACATATATTATGTTTGTAGCTGGATAACCAGGTAGCAGGATCAGTGTTCCCTACAGTTATATCACCAATGCCACCTCCAAAATCTGTTGCTGCTGAGAGTGGTAATATAACATTTTTATAACAGTTTTATAGTTTTGTTAAAGACTTTTTTAACTTTGATGATTTTTTTAACTTTGATAATTATATTTGGGATATATATACATTTGTACATGTATATATATATAGCTTGAATTTTGCTAGTTCTACTCAGGTGCCTGTTCATGCCTGAAATAATGCATGGAAGGCCACCAATCCTAAGGTCTTCCTATACCAGCAAAGCTGGAAAGTCAGCATATGACTTTAAAGTGTTGTAGCGATGTTAGACCCAACCAAAAAAAAAAAAAAATATGTATATTTATTTAATTTTACCCATGAAATATGGTGCTATATCAGTCAAATATATTTCATATTTTTTAAAAATAAATATGAAATATAAATATGAAAGTGGGCGGAGTCAAAACTCATATTTATTTTAAGGGACTTTTTTAGCCGTTTTGTTTGAAAAATCTGATAAATACTAAACAACTTTTTCTTGAATATTGTTTTGAAAACTATCTAGCATGATAGAAAATGGTCTAACTAAGAAAATTAATCCGAACACCAATATCTTTAATTCAGTAATTAACGCTGTACAGACGTTTAAAGAGTTGTTTACATGACGTCACAATGTAGCGCCAAACAGCGCGTGCTTACGCATAAATTACTGCGCTCTGTACAATTGCAGTTGGTAGCAAGCAAGGGGATTCGTTACCATTCTCTTTGATAATGAAATTAAATAAAAAGGTTATTTTTTCGTTTTTTTGTGAAATATGGTATATATTTTCACTCAACATGATAAAATGCCACATATTTTCACTCGCCGTACCGGCTCGTGAAAATATGTGGCATTTTATCATGTTTCGTGAAAATATATTCCATATTTCACGCAAACGAAAAAATATCCTCTTAATATTTTAGTTGAGGATGCACTGTGTTATAAATATGAATATATTAAAGTACAAGAATGTCATGATGTTGTTTTGACGAGAGAAACATATACAAAAATTTTGTCTGCTTAACTTTTCAATTTCATCAAATTTTCTCGAAATGCAAAAAGAATTAACAACCGACTTAAAATGTGGCCTGGTACCAAACTATTTTCAAAGTCATGTGAGCCCTCCCACCAGGCTAAGGGTAATATTTATTTATTTTGCTAAATTTTTGAAAATATAATTTTATTGTTATAATAATACTATTTCCTTTTATATTTCAGTTCCAAAACCATTCACAGAGATCAGTATGATGTTGAGGAAACACGAGCATAGTAATATATCACAAATGAAGTAAGTTCCGTGACATTGAAGTGTCATTATGCTTAATTTTTAGTGTATACTAAATTTGATTGTGATAGAAGCTGTATAAGCTTATTTCAACACACTCACATCCCTTCCTGAAATCAACCAGGATTGAGCAATGAGTGTAAAAATTCTTGCTCACAGAACAAAGGCTTGCCACTGAAAGCGTTTGAACCCAGGTGGCTAGCAGTCTTGAACCCATGTGGCTAGGAGTCTTTATAGCACAGGGAACAACGGCTTGCCACTGAAAGGTTTTGAACCCACGTGGCCTACAGTCTTTAAAGCTGTAGACAGATATGTAGACCACTCAGCCATGCCGCCACTCTTGTGAAATGAAGAAAGTAATCTAAGCATTGCAAACAGACTTGCAGTTTAGGTAAAGTACCAAAAGAAAGTCAATATATGCAAATATATTCATAAAAAGCAAAAAACATGCAACTCAAATAATAATGATTTAACAGTACTGATCGTAGTGAAAGTATTCTAGAGACTTATCCATTTTTTTTTTATTTTTTTTTTTCAGATATTTTAAGGTGCTAATACAAGAGATGCAGGTAAAGGTAGATCAAGGATTCCTTAACAATATTTTAGACTTGTTCAGTTCTGACCAGGAGGCTTCTAGAGATCAAGAGGTAATCATAGCAACATTAAAACAACATGCCCTCCAGATTTATGCTCTATTTTGTGAAGATTAAGGCAGTGTTTTAAATAGTAAAAGTATTGTTAAGTATTTCTAAGACCACTTAAAGGATAGGACAGTAGAATATATATTGTCAAGTGTGAATATTTCTTAGACCACTTAATGGATAGGATAATAGAATATAATTATATTGTCAAGAATGCACATTTCTAAGACCACTTAAAGGATAGGATAATAGAATATATGTTGTCAAGTGTGAATATTTCTTAGACCACTTAAAGGATAAGATAATAGAATATAATTATATTGTCAAGAATGCACATTTCTAAGACCACTTAAAGGATAGGATAATAGAATATATATTGTCAAGTGTGAATATTTCTTAGACCACTTAATGGATAGGATAATAGAATATAATTATATTGTCAAGAATGCACATTTCTAAGACCACTTAAAGGATATGACAGTAGAATATATATTGTCAAGTGTGAATATTTCTTAGACCACTTAATGGATAGGATAATAGAGTATGTATTGTTAAAAATGCACATTTCTAAGATCACTTAAAGGATAGGATAATAGAGTATGTATTGTTAAAAATGCACATTTCTAAGATCACTTAAAGGATAGGATAATAGAGTATGTATTGTTAAAAATGCACATTTCTAAGATCACTTAAAGGATAGGATAATAGAGTATGTATTGTTAAAAATGCACATTTCTAAGATCACTTAAAGGATAGGATAATAGAGTATGTATTGTTAAAAATGCACATTTCTAAGATCACTTAAAGGATAGGATAATAGAGTATGTATTGTTAAAAATGCACATTTCTAAGATCACTTAAAGGATAGGATAATAGAGTATGTATTGTTAAGAATGCACATTTCTAAGACCACTTAAAGAATAGGATAATAGAGTATGTATTGTTAAGAATGCCGATTTCTAAGACCACTTAAAGGATATGACAGTAGAATATATATTGTCAAGTGTGAATATTTCTTAGACCACTTAATGGATAGGATAATAGAGTATGTATTGTTAAAAATGCACATTTCTAAGACCACTTAAAGAATAGGATAATAGAGTATGTATTGTTAAAAATGCACATTTCTAAGATCACTTAAAGGATAGGATAATAGAGTATGTATTGTTAAAAATGCACATTTATAAGACCACTTAAAGGATAGGATAATAGAGTAGTAAAAAAAAATCTGGAAAATGAGAGATTCTTGAAAAGCATTGAAAACATAGTTTTGTTGTGAGGTGTGTAAATGTCATATTTATGGCTGTAAGGGCCGTTAAAGAAATATATTTGTATATATTTTGTCATCACAGAAACAACTTATGGAAGAGGATATAGAGAGGACGGAGAAAGATTTGATCACGACGATGGGCGTGTCTTTAGCTAGTGAACAAAAAATGTTTTATGATTATCTTCATCTTTCACCTATAAAGGTAATACTATAATTATACTATATTGATATATCATTTTATCGGGGGTGTCACAGATCATTGACTTCAAACCACTTGCCCCTCACCCCTGTGGGTTTGAATCCTGACAGAGACTTTGGATTTTTATTATGCGAGGAAGCAATCTAGCTAGCTCATAAAATGTCGGTGGTTCTACTCAGGTGCCATTATAAAGGTAAAACTATATACTATATTGACCCTATACCCTTCTTACCTAGTTAATGAATGTAGTCATCCAATGGTAACAAATTTAGAGACTAAGAGTTTCATGCCATGCTATTTTAGCCAAACATTTGAAGTTTTTTTAATGAAACTTCAAAACATTTCTGACAAGATCTCCACTGGGGTCCAAAAGCCTAAAACCATCAAAGTTGAAAATCTTACAGAGATAAACAGGGACACTTAAGATGAGAAATATATGTAAAAGATGATAATATAATACAAAATATATCTTAATTGAATTTGATGAATTCGTAATTACTGGTAAGTTAACTTGGTTGACTTATTGCCCTGATATGACCAAACCCGTGATGAAATTGGCGTAAAAACCAGACAAACACAAAAACAAGGTCTTTTATATTTATTACTGATATTTATAAAGATTTAGAAGTCAAATATTTAAATAGTGTTTGAGACACTTGGCCACGGACACCCCTGCTTGATACACACGTTATATGCATTATTACAAAATTATTTTATAATTAACAGGTACATCTGAGCTTTTCCCTACAAGGTGGCGGAGGAGGTGACGGTAAACCTACTCAGTTACATTCTAACGTGATCAATGTGTTCTTACAATCTGTGGGCGTTGTCCTCACAGACGTACAGGATGTTGTCTTCAAGTATGTTCTAGAAATTTATTTTAATTGTTAAACATACTGGAGAATGATTTCAGCCTTAACTGAGCTGTATTAATGTAATTG
>NW_026858873.1:0-78286 GCF_026571515.1 Ruditapes philippinarum
AGAGGGTTTTTTTCAAAACTTCAAATTGGAGACTATAAAATAATGACTGAATTTTTAAAAAGTTTCAATTAAAATGAAATGCTAAGGCACTTCAGAAATCATTTCAGGTAATAACATACTAGTATTATGAGATTGTAATGAATTTGTGAAAAAAAAGGATGATATGTTACTGAAGGTCTTTTATCGTTGTTCAAAATTTTCTAATTCCATGTAAAATATTTGTCAAAACATGCCAAGGTAATGACTGATATTAACATTGTGTGCAATCATTTTTATCTAACGAACAAATTTCAATTAACTTTAATCATTGAAATTCTAATGAATGTCCTTGTTTAAGTTGTTAAGATAGCTATCACCTATATGCATTTTCAGTGGCAGGATACTACGTCATCGCGCACCTGCTGTATGCTCCCACTCGGACCATTTTCTGCAGAAAATTCGTCGACTCGAAGGTAAAATACAATTTTATTATAAGAAATCGTAAGAGTATCAAAACAAGCATATAGCGCACCAAAGAATGGCTATAGTACTTGAGATAGTTGTTAAAAAAAGATTATACATATATTGCCTGGTTTAGGCCTGAAAACGGGATAAGTGTTTTTATCTGAATGCTCCCACTCGGACCTTTCCCAAAACATATAATTTTAATTTAAATTGCATATTAATTACGATAATGTATATGAGCTTTTATACTGTACATGTACAACATGGCTAAGCGTGAAGTAATACAATGGGTGGCAAAGTTCATCATTTGATTACTAGATAAAAGTTTTTGTCCGTCTGTTAAATGAATTAATACTACCTGCTGCAAGAGTAATTATTAACGGAAGATAAATTCATCAGAAAAATAATGAGAAAAGCTGTAGGTCTGATCATTTTGCCCGACTGTTAGAGTCATAAATGACAAGATGCCGCTCTTCTTTCTCATAAATGTCTCAAGAATAGCTCTTCAATGAAGGAGGATAAAAAGTGATACTTTGTATAGGTTCCATATTCGCAAACTAAAGAGGCAAATGAAATTTTCTGACACACTCTGTCAAATGATTATTCCTAGAAAAATATATTTTTAATCTTATAAGATGTTTTATCAGTTGCCCTGCTTTTTTGTAATAGATTAGTCCAGCTTTGAATTTGGAGCAGTCCATTTAAAGTTTTAGGGATGATTTCAAGATTACACTAGTCTTATTTCACATTGCTTTTGCAAATGCTAACCACTTTCGATTCCAAAATGTTAAAGGCTGAACAATAAAGGACGAAATGGCGCGGACAACAATTTAAGCAAAATAAGTTTGATATATACTGAAAGTTTCCAAATGAAAGAACGATAAAATGAAATACATGATTTAGCAGTTTTCGTTGTAAGAAAAAAATAATTAAATAAAAAGTGAAGTTGCTGGAAATCTAAATAAATTATTCAGCCACTATCGATAATCTGACAAATTGACTTTATTACTGTTAACGAACAAAATGTGCATAAAGACGCCCATTGTACCTGAAATGATTTTTAAGGCATAACCTTGAAATTATATGTGGAAGTGATTCATAAATTCATGCTTTCATTTGGGTGTGGTTCATTTTACATTCATAAATACTTTACAATAGGCATTATATTCTAAATTAACTTGTAACTCAGTTTATCTAATGTTTTAAATATGTGATTATCTTATTTATTTAGTCAAAGAACACCATAAAACAGTATAAATACACGATATCTTCAACGTGCTTGTAAAGATTCTTGGTGTTCAAACGAAATATATCATATTGGCGAGCAAACCGAATAATACCCATGAACAATTATACCCAAATGTCATCTCTCGAATTTTGAAGGAATAAATTACTGGTAATACCAGAGACATAGATAGCATGTTATCTATGTCTCTGATACTACATTTCTATCATCACTACACGACTTTGCAAGTGTTTAAAAAGGTTTCGATATAACAACACATTACGTGACTGCTTGTGGTGAAATCTCAAATTAAAATAACAAAATCTACAACACTGAAAAACATGTAAGAGGGTAGGGAAAAGTAAGAAATAAAATGTAAATTAAGAATAAATTTACCATACCGGTATTATAATTTATAAAATTAATTTTGAATTTTGACCTCTTTTTTTAGAACGTTCGAAAGATAAATTAAATATATTAGGTTTGTAAAAGCAAAAGTAAACACTGCTTCGGTAATTTACATTTTTTATATCTTTTAATGCAGTGAATAAAAGGAATTTTCTTTTACATACATAGAGGATCTTCAAGTTTTTTCTATAAATACATGATTTATTTTCATCGAGTGGTATGAAAATAAATATTTCATGAGTGGCGGTAGCCACGAGTGAAATATGGTAATTTTCATGCCACAAGATGAAAATAAATCATGTATTTATAGAAAAAACTTGAATTTTCTGTTTATTATATTCAGGACATTAAAATTTGCAAGACTTTCCCTTAAATTTTGAGTACTGGCAGAATTTAAAAGAAAGTAGTCCGGCAAGACACCAGTGAAAATACGGAAAATATGTTTCACTGCAGTGAAAAATAAATTTTTACAGTGAAAATACGGAAAATGAAAATACGCATTTTATTTCGTCAATATTTCTCAATATTTCATTTAAAAGTATATAATAAATATAAATATTTTGTTATTGAATAATGCCAAGATTTAATTATAGGGTAGATAAAATGTGTGGAATCCTCGCGGGAATTTTCCAAATTATTAGGGATAACATGTAATTCAATAAAGCATGATATTTTATCAAATTAAGGGGCGCGTGAAAATATGAAGACGTGTACATGATTCTGTCAAGTTATAGATAAGTTCCGGGAATATCAATTTTACTACGGTACATTTTCAGGTTTCCTAAATGTCATATTCAATCAGTATATAAGAATATCAAATAAAAAGTAAAATAAGTAACAAACACAGAAAACAAACATAGGAAATGATGAAGATTTACCCATGCTTACCGTTTATGTCTTTTGCGGGACTTTGCTTAAAAATGTTTTGCAACAAGATATAGATAACTACATTTAATTAAAATATTTCTTTTACTTACATTCCAAATATTGCCCATTTTGGTTATATGTAATGATTTTACGAAACACTAACCTTTAATGTTAAATGTTCTTAAGTAACGAAACAATTACAGAAATACTACTGATTACGAAGGGTCATGGTTCTGTCATTTGTAACCAGGCTTTTTCTATGGTGTTATAGATAAGTTTTATTTCATTGGATGGATAGGTTTTTCTGCTTTATTCCTATATCCTCAAACATTGTTTATTTATTTAATTAATAAAAAAATGATAAAAAATGCATTTATTTGCTGTTTAGATTCGTTATACCGGACTGAACCATCTAAATTGTCAATTCCGTTCAGATAAGAACTTACTTCAAGTGATCTTAATAGTTAATGTTGAAAGTTATCGCTTCTTCGCTTCCTGAGTTTAAAAGGTTCAATGATGTTAAAATAAATGTTTTCATCTTAATATGGTCATAGCGAAAGATAAGAAAGATATACTTTAGATTGATATTTTATAACCAACTCAAGTTTAAAGCATGTTAGTACACGGAAATTCTGATATCATGACACAATGTGCAATGTTTTATAATTAACTTACAAATTTATAATAGCGTGATATTTTTTATTGATATGGGCCGTAAATTGAGGCACACAATTTTTTGCTTTACTTAGACTTTATTAAATTGTAGAAGTGGATCTATTGTCTTATTGATATCTCCTAATTATGTTTTATTGATAGAAAAAAATATATGTAACATTAAAAACATTTCCGGTTTCTTTTTCCGGTCTACCCCACTCCCGACGATGTTTTCTTCATAATCAATACTTGTTTTAGTAGATACGATATTAAATGTTATCTTAAGTGGAAACATTTGTTCAAAGAAAACCAACTTGATATATAATCAAGGAAATCTAAAATAAGCCATAAAATGTGTCAATTTGTTACTACATGTATATGGATTTTTTTAAATATACGAGGGCTGTTCAAAAAGTTCGTGGCCTGCGGCTGTACTGTTCACATCTTTTAAGTTGCGTACACGATTTTACAAGAGACAAATATTGGAACTTGTCTTTAAAATACAGTGAAAAAATCAATAAAATGTGTTTGAAAATAAAAATTCTGTGAAAATTACAATTTACAAGGGGTACGCGATCCGGCGCACACTAATGATAAAACAAAATGACGTTCTTGACGTCGAAATTTCAATTAAAAATGTTACCAGCGTCATGCGTCTGAAAGTACATTTTCGAGTGTTCTTTGTCTCTATATTATATAACCATAACCATTTTTCTGTTTGTTATGATATAGCAAGAATGAAAGCGATCACCTTTTCGCTCCATTCTCCGTATAAGGGTCCGAGACCTGACCACTTTCTTTATCACGATTTTTGAGTAATCTTGACACTAACCAGACATTGTTATCAAGTTGATTCAATTGGTGATTTATAGTATCAATTTAAAACCACCATCGTCTGATCTTTAAAAAAAATATGATTATTAACAGTAAAAGAAATAGTTTATCAACTGACAATTGTTATCTGCGGTAAATCTACTGAACACCGGCTAGCATTTAAAATCAAACAAGTCAAGGGAAATACATGTTATACAAATAGTAACTACATTTATTTATTGTAAATATGCATGTATTCTGCTAAATAAAATAAAATATTGTTTAAATTTAATTGTTTGATCAGAATTGAATGTTTAGACCCGATGCATAAACTAACATGCCGGACAGCTCGCACACCTTTCACACTGTCCATCCTCCTGTAACACTTTTGCAATTGACGTTCCGAACGTCATGACGATTCACCGCTTTCTCCCTCGCCCCTTCCTGTCTGTTGTCATGTATTCGCCGGTTTTGAATCACTTGCACCAGCTGAAACCGGGTGACCTGGTCGCCGACTCATTGCCCTTTGATAATTTAACCACCTCATATGAAGATGAAGGAGTATCACCAATTTGATAGCAAAACTTTCCGAAAGTGTGAATTTATAGTTTTTTTAAATGGGCTTATATTTCGCACTTAACGCTACTGACTACTGCTGCTCAAAACAGGTTTGCTTAGCCATTCGACGTCCAAATGACGTCAAATTTCAGATGTATGTCATTTAAATATCAACAGATGTTTACCCGCATTTTACTTGATGAAATAACCGTTCAATTTATTTCAATATTTGTTTATATTTAAACATAATATGAAAATTTTGGCGTGCGCCGATATTGCGTTGCCATGGTTATTAAACTGCACATAGTTCGCAACGGATGTAAAAGTATAAGATAAAAGTAAAAATTATTTTTAGAAATAAAGACACTCGTTCGATTCATATCAACCAAGGTTGTTTTTATAAACCAAGTAAAAAATGACAGCAAAAGTCCACGAACTCGTATGTTCACTATGTCAATTGCTATGTGTGTTTGACTGTTATCCGAAATGAAAAAAAGATTGCTTTGCATTTAAATATAAAATAACCAACTTCTTTTATCAATATCATATATTAAAGGCGAATGTTAGATCTACATAAGAAACATAGCAAATAAAAACTGACTGCTAGAAATGATTTCAACTTTGCATGATCTTAGATGATGATCATAAACTCGAAAATTCCCTTAAAATGTTTAAATGCTACCTTATATTTTAAGATCATTCTTTGTGAAAGGTTTTTAAATGCTCAGAAATTAGGTAAAATGTACATACTGGTTGCTAGACGAAATCACTGTCCTGGCTAAATCGTCTATAACATACCGGTATTTGACGGCTTGCTCAAATGAAGTTTATTGCAGAAAAGGGGAGTTCCGATCTACTGTAGTATATAATTCGCAAGGGAAACGGAACAATGAATAGGTCATGGTCGTTCCGAAAAGTGGCGCCTTTATGAAATATAATAAAAAGATCTGGAAGAAATCGCTATATTTGCTTTAAAATCTCTCATATTACCATATAAAGGCAACTGGCCATACCTCAGCGTAAATCAAAAACCCAAAATAAATGTATTTTTATCGAAAATAGGTAAAATTTACTTACTAATAGACGAAGCTAAAACGCCGTGGAAGCTAAAACGCCTACAAGACACGCGATAATCTTGTTTCTTTGCTCTTAGCTCAATGTGCTCAATGTGCTTTATATTGGTATTCAAATGTCTATATCGCAACGCAATCCAATCAGACTAATAGTTAGGCCATGTTCTGTTGCGGACAACAGTGCATTTTACAAAAGTTCATAGAGTTTATACAAAGGATAAACATATTGTCGCATCGCCCCTTCTATCTGGCCGCAATCTTTCTTAGGCAATGTTAATTGCCGTAAAAAGATGCATGTAAGCTTTTGAACTGGCTGTTTCACAACAAAAAGCTCACTGTTAACTTCGAAAGGAGGCTTTTCTCTTTAAGATGCTGGAAACCTTGACAAAGGTAGTATTTGCAGGAACAGATAAGATGCTAATGTAACAAGAGCTGTCGATAGGACAGCGTGTTCGACTTTTCTCAATGCTTGAAATTAATTCAAGAACCTGGATAATGTAGAATTAACAGAGTTATGGACCTTAGAGAATGACCTATTATGCTCTAAGTCTATTAAAAGTATAAACCCATTCTCTTAATCATTTCAGTAGTTTTGCAGATACCAACTTGTACGCAAAAAATTAAACAGAGTGGTGACTTCGACGCCTTTGCCTTGGTTAGGGTGAGTACAATAACTCTCCTTATTTGTTGAATAGTCGAGCTAAAAACGGAGTAATTAAAGGCGCATTATGTCTCAAAGGAGAAATGAAACCAATTTTTACTTCTTTAGAATGGGCAAACAGACATTTTATAACGTTTAAATAATGGGTTTAGTGTTTGTTAGATGCCTGTTACCTAGCGCGAAATGAGCAATAATTTGTCATAAATGTTATCAAAGTAGTATTTTGACTTCCATTCAAAAAATGTAATCACTATAACTTTACAAAATGTGAAAAAGTAACAGAAGCAAAAAATGGCTAACGTTATTGACCAAGGAGTAATATTTTGAAAGCTATACCAAATATAAAAGGCTTTAAAATAGAAAATTTAAGCATGATGGGCCCTTAAGAATAACATTTATTTTGCGAATGATATTTTTTCTATAAAATAAAGGGTGTTATATGTTGTACAAATAAAACACTTGTCTCAGTGTTTAGAGTAGTTATTAGACCATTACCTGCTATATGTCTTTAATGAACAAGTTTTCATTTTTGGAATTGGTCATTATCAATTTTGGGGTTATCAAAATATACTAGTAATTCTTAGGTTAAACAGTCATTAGTATAGAATCTTAAGCTTGACATAATGCACAGATGTACAGGCTTGCCCTGAAAGGCTTATCACTTATTGTTTAAGCATTCTTAGCGGTAGTAAACACATTACTAAAAATGTGATTTTATACTTATTTATATTAAATCGAAGCATAATATGGGTTGATATTTATGATATTAGATCAATGTATAATATGGCTAAATATTTATGATATTAGACCGATGTATTATATGGGTAAATATTTATGATATTAGACCAATGGATAATGTGGGTTAATATTTATGATATTAGACCGATGTATAATGTGGCTGAATATTGTTTATATTAGACGGTTTTTTTCCAGACACATTTACCACTGATAACAAAACGTTTTGATTAAACAATATTATTCATCATGAAAAATAACCGTCATGTTTCATATAATGAATGATACATAGCTTCGAACTATCACTTATGCAAGCAACACTAAAACTAGACTGTGGCTATGAAATATAGGATGACGTTATTTTCCTCACTTCATATTTTTCCGATGTTTTCTAATCGATTAGTTACAGCATATGATATAAAAAGTTAATACATTTTGTAAAATAGATAAAAAGCAACTCTCTCTAAGCAATTGCCTCAATTTTCGATGGAAAAGCACAATTTGTGTTGTAAAAACATTTTTTTTTCTCATTTGACCTCCTTTATTTGTCCTTCCTTTTGCAATTACTGCTCATGATTTTACAGGATGTACAATCCATTAACTTGGACATACTCGACTGCTTCATGACATGTTTTAATGGTTAAAATTGCTCAACTATTGAACTGTTTTTTAGCATTTTTTCAAAATCGTTGTTCATTCCATTGAGAAGCGTTATTTTGTTTATCAGCATTTGTAATGTAAGTTGGTAGCTTTTTACATGAGTATACGAAATTGTGATATACATAAAAAAAACTTTTTGATATTGAAGGTTCCGTAAAAATCTAAAACATGAATAAAATCTGTTTTGTTATTAAAACCAGATTGATTTTTTTTAATAACAAAAAATATCCTGACACTGCAGTAAAACAGCTTATTTTATCGAGCAATTTTCGCTGAATGTGCAATAAATATTTGAATGTAACATCACTGTAATTGAAATACAATTAATCGGATATCGAATCTATTTATTCTGATAAAGGTGACTGATTCGTGAAATTAAAAACTGATTGATGCCAAATTGTTCTATTGTTAATTCGTTCTCTGTTATCAAATATAAAAAAAACAAGTTTTCTGTTTTGTGATTTTGTTGTTTATTTATTCTGTTACTTGAAACTTTCCAATATTTTCTTTTTTACCTATCGCGTACCTGATCATGATTTTCACATGAAACAGCTTTAATTCTATCTTAAATCTGTTGTAATCTATTTAGAAATTGATTCGTTTGATTAATGAATTTGTTTTGTCTAGTTTTACAGTGCAGCGACACAATTAATGGCGCCGAAACAGTAAAGATGATTCGGCTAACCTCGGTTGTTAAAACCTTAAAGCAACATCAGGGGTCAAAAGCATCTGTTGAAGCTAAAATAGACTCAAGTAATTCGAACCCATGTATTCTTATGATCACGCAGGGTTAAACGGTGGCTGGAATTCTGATGCCTCCATCAGTACAGGCAACCCCTCAATCACAGAGGGCAGATTTATGAAGAAGGTGACAAACTGATGCTGCCTAAATAATTTTAAATTCCAAATTGCAACATAAGTGTTGTTCATGAATGTTAACCAGTGCTTAAGAGGGTGGACAGAAGCTTGCATTTACCATTTATGTCCACGCATAAGACCCATTTAATCTGAGCAAGACCATTTTTAATCTTGCAGGGTCGGACTACAGGGTTTCTCCTTGTGTTGCCATTATTATATGGTGATTCCCGAAGAAGTTGTAACATAGAATGTCTCTGTTATTTAAATCGTATGAATAATGTACATAAACAGCGGAACAAAATATTATATTGCTATTTTTAAGAAGAGTTTTATCCGTTTAGCAATGATTTTGTGCTGTCGCCCCTAGCTTTAAGGCAATTAATTACCCTATTTATTTTATACAAGCATTTTGGCAGTTCTTTTTTAAAATCCAAAGAATAATTTTTGTATCAGATATATAGCTCTATATACTTAAATTCTAAACACCACGCTAAATATCTAAAAATGGACTTGTCTTTCTTTCATTCTCGACTGTTCATCATTAGTTAATGCCAAGAATTATTTTTTATACACATTTTTATTGTTGACATATTTGCTCTGTACATAAGACGAAATATGCAAATGTTATTATTTTTATAAATAATAGCACCGTTTATTGTATAATGAAATACCTAAGTCTACAAGAATCAACAACACTATTTATGTTTTAGTAGCTTTATAATTATTTGTCTATCAATTTCTATGTTTATTAGCTGGTCTAACATAAGTATAACTGATAAATTATCAGATAAAACGTATCATATCCGACATGGAACTAATTGTCTGGACCCGTAAAATTTATCTTTCGTTTTCGATGCCAATTATTAATTGCAACAGTATCATATTTTTTATTGACAGGTGTTTAATTTGCGTTCTGATTATGATGTTTAATGGTTTTCATTTGTGCTTGTTCAGTCAAAGCATTTAATGATATCATAAACGTTTATGCAAAGGAACTAAATAATGTGAACTATAGAAGAGTATCTTTTAATAGTTGATATTTTCCTAACAATATTTTGATGTTTAACTATACTTAAGTAGGTGCTAGGTGCCTAGTCAATTCCATTTTTCTTATTTCATAAAACTTTTGAAACATTTTCAATGAAATGAGTACTACAATACTAGTTTTGAAGTTTTCAGGTTTAGTTTTCAGTTTTTAAAACTTTTGAAGAACAACTTGGTGGTACTGACTTAATAATTCTATGAAGCTTTACGTCTTCAGACCTTTGTTTCAAATGTGCAAAATATTTTAAAGAAACACATAAAAATATGTTACCTAAAATAATGCACCTGTTGTCAACATATATCATAAAAGTTCTATTAAAAATGTAGACATGGCTCTTTTCTCTATTTATCAAAGGATTTAAATACAGTCATTGAAATGTGATATGAATTTAGAATTGTTTGATTTATTAGTAAATTTCTTAAAACTCATTTGTCTAAACTTTACTTGCCTGTTTTTGGAATATGAAACTGTAATTTCTGTAATTGCTTTTTATTATTTTTTTATTTATTTAGTATTTCTCTTTTTTTCTAATAACAAAAGAAAACTAAAAGATTTTCTACCGTTTAATATGGACAAAAAGAATCAGTGTACACCTATCTATTTTAAGTAATTAAATAATACCAAATAAACTAGAACTAAAACTCTTTTCAATACATTGTAATAATTATCAGAAATTAAATATTATAACCCAAAAATATTCAAATATGTCAAGAGCATCGCAACCAAAGACATAAAGAGTATCTTGGTATGAAGTAACATCTTTCTGATTCCATTAAAATTCCAATGCATCAATTTCGTATTTCTTCACAGCTCCCTTGTTTGTGTTGTATAGAATATAAACATGTCTCAGTAAGATAAGATCAGTTTGTAGATTAATATCGTGACTTTTTATTACGCTCTTCGCACGGAAAACTTCACTTCCAATGCCAAGTATGCGTTTAAGTTCTTTATTATTCACCTCATTCTAGTAGCAATCTCTTGTTTTGTCAGAATAGCCCCACATCTGCCCAGGGCATTTTTGTCATTTACGACCATACCAATCGTTAAGAATGGTCAGACCCACTGCTTTTCTCATTATCTGTGGGAACAGAAATAATTGCTGTGTCAGCATGGTACTTTTAACATGATAGTATCTTTTAATCACCTTTATCCTCCTCCACGTCGAGCTACTAGTGCCGTCAATTGTTCTTCTTGTTTACTGGTAGATTATTTGGGATAAGAAGCTTCATTTATTTATTTTTCTCCTTTGTCAATATATATTTCTATCTATGTTAATCTTTTCAATTCTTGTCTTCGTGGTTATAATCATGTACATACTTATAGATTAAGCTATAAACCTACACGAATATATTATATTTATCTATCACATATCCAAAACAAGAACTATTCACGGTATAATATCATTGCTTTTTCATTTACACACCTTTAGTGTAGCAGTAACATTTAGCGCGTCTTAATGCTTCATTTATATAAAGATGTGATGTCACAGCAAAATATATGCACAACCGTGCAATACCATTTTTACGAAGTGGCAAAAAGCGGTATCGGTAGATGATAACATTAATATATGGCATAAAATAATCAATTGGCCAATCATCTATATGTATGTGTTTTTTTGTAGATTTTGACAGAGGTATTGATTTAGGTCTGGGATTTTCAAAAATAAGCCAACTTACTTGATTAGTTAAAATAAAATAAGTGTTCGACTCTGTGTTCCTTGGATGTATGTCTATGTTGTTTCATACTGTTTTGGTGACACTTTTGCTTGTGTCCCTTGTTGTTTTCTCGTCCACGGTAAGTATCTTCCCCTTTTGCCCCTAGTTTTTATTTCTTTGATTCCCCCCCCCCCTCCTCTCCTTCCATTTTCCCTGTGCCCTTTGACTTTGGGGGCTTATAATTCATTTAATTGTTTCCTTTGAATTCCTTATCAGTTACAAATTATTTCCTATTGTTCAATCATTTATTTTCTTTGAATTCCTTATCAGTTACAAATTGTTTATCATTTTGGTGATTGGTCTGTCCGTGCTCTGCCTTTTGCCCTGTCCTGTTTTTGTTTGGGGTCCGCTTTGGCTCCTTGCCAATGGTTTTTGTTGCTGAGTCGTATAGGGGTTGCGTTAACTGAACGCCACCTTTCCTTGTTGATCTTGTTTATCATATTTCAGAGAAAGCCTGTTGCTCACAAGTATCAATCTCGGTCAACTGTATGTCAGTATGTCACAAAATGGGTTTTCATTCTTGCAACAATGTCTAAAACCTATTCAAACTTAAGATTGAAATAATAAGTTTGTGTTAAAGTTAATTTGATATCAGCAGCTTTTGATATTACAAGAACCACCTGAACTTTAACATCACAAATCCACACATTTTACTGCATGTTCTAATTTAGTAGTTTCTTTTAAAGTTATTAGAGTTTATAGGAAAACACTTGTCATTTGTAGCTTGATATCATTTTGGCTACCTATCTGTACCTGGCCAAACCATAATAGAAGGGAAATCGCCGTCATTAGATTAAACATTTTAAATGATAAAAAAAGTATTATTTTTAATGTTTAAATAATACAATTTAAATATTCAAAAGAATTCTAGTCGAGGATATATACAAATTATCTCATTTACATTAATCAATATAAAAACATTAACTTCTGAGAATCACTCAAACGTATCATTTCTGTTCTTGATGCTTTGTGTTCATGATTATCGTGATCAGGTGATGCGTTATTGCATCATGGTCAATCAAATTATAGAGGTGGAATGGAATATTATAGTCATGCTTGTTGGTAGTAAACAAATGCCAAACAAATGAATTACAACAATATTTGCACAGCATACATGACACATAAAGGTGCAATTAGAGGAACAATTATGTTTTCTGTCTTAGAACATCTTATAGATCAAGATAAGATAAGTAGAAGGAAGGGAAGGAAGGAGAGGTTTACACAGGTGTTCTGAAAATAATTTATTTGATTTGTCTAAAAAAGACAAACTCGGGATGAAAACAAATGTTCTTCTTTTGTAGACAAATCTTCAGTTAACTTATGTCTGTGACGTTATATCGTTTGAATATAACAGGTCTTAAATTGTCTTATACAAACAAAATGATATCGATTTATAGTGTATTGCTTTAGTCAATTGCTTTGCTTTTCACCTCATTTGGATAAATTTCCCCTTATTTGGATAATATGTTTTACGTTGGGAAACCTTTTTCCGACATTTAAGTGCTATGGACAACACTACTAATCAGTTTAACTTGTTCAAATTTGAAAATCGTTATTGAGAATAATTCCAATCGTCAATGCAGTTTTGTTTTACTCGTATGTCTGTTACTCCAAAATGTAATCATTGTGGAGTAATCACATTTTTCATATAATAATTTTACATTTACAAATGGTTAGTTGTTGTTGTTTCTATTATTTCCTTATTTGCATACGCTTCTTTTTTGTTCATAAGCTTCTGGAAACAATCTTCCCATTGTATGATGGAGAAGATTGAAGTATAAAAAACGGCGTTTCTTTTGTACATTATAACAACACAAATTGCTTTTTCATCAGGTAGATAAGGGAATTTTATATAAGTCACTAAATAAATAAATTGATTACAAAATCATCTGATATTTTGGTATTTTCAGCGAAAATACATGTTGTTACATTGAATGCCTTATAGTGATCTTTATGGTGAAATTAAATATATTAATGCGAGTTACTACCTACCTACTCTGTTAATTGAACATTTACACACAATGAAATTCAAAAACGTGCATACATTGATAGTCATCCTTTGTTTTTTTTGTTAGCCAGTAGGCTACTCAGCAATTCCAATGATATTGTTATTAAGATTAAACATATTAGTTATAAATTTATTCAGTTCTTCTTCCTTATCGTGTCTGCATTGTAACTGCCACTCCTGCTTGTAATTTGTCTAGACCAATAGATAACATTCATTTTTGATAATATAATAATAGATTTATAGATACTGTTTCTCTGATAGAATATTCTGATAATGTGTCAGGTGAATTCATATTTTCGCTGTCCGCGTCCATTGCTATTCTCCTTATGTCAAATATCATTATTGTTCCAAAATACATTGAAGGGTTTGACTATGTCATTTATGGCCGCAATAAAGCATAGACCAATATCATGACATTTATCACCAGTCACTCGTTGGAAATAATCAAATCTACTGCTGCTCTACACGCTAGGTGTGCCAAGAGATCTACGGTAAATGATAGCTCTCTCAGCAAGTGTTTTCTTTTCCGTATCAATTAACCGGAGAAAAAGTCATCACTTCATAAACTGAAGCTTAAGATTTGGACATACAATGAGTGAGGATTGTCTGTTCTAGGAGTTCAGTCCAGAGGTTTATTTAAAGATACAAAACAGAAATCAATTGATGGAAAAATCTATCATTACACTATAACAAGAACTATACTCCATGATCTAAATTTTCCTAAAATTTTAAATAAGAATTTATTGGGATACAACGAACACCTTATTGTACTGTGATAATCATGTTTTATCTCTAAAATTATAAAACTCATTCGAACACGTGTCAAAAAAATACATGAAATACATGTTAGTTACGAAAAAGCTGATATATACTAGTACTCAAACAAGGTGCAACATGCAAATATATTATGTAAATCTAGTCACTATTTCTTCAATTAATTTTATATGTCACTCCTTTGCTTTCACTTCAAGTTATAACAGTTAACAGTTATAAACAGTTATAAACTCTGATATAATTTAAAAATTGTATAAATATTGATACCATTTAACATTTAATCTTAAACGTGTGAATGGCAATTTAAAGACTTTAAAGTTAAAAATAACACTTTTGTCCTCAATTGTCGCAATCAGGAACACTAATCCCCCTGACTTAATATAACTAACTCGGTTAAACTAGGGAATCATAAATTTATTACTCACATTTGGCATCCGGCTGGAAGTTTTTGATTCTTTAATCATTTATTCTAATATTGATACTGTTATAAAAAAAATTGCTGTTTCTAAAGGTTTTGATCATGCCGGCTGAGTATTCATAAATACAAAGTAAAACAAACAATAACTATAAACATTTATCAAATAATAGAAGACCGGTTGGTTTCGCTTTGATCGTCATATAATTGTCTATGGCACATTTGAATGCACAGTTTATATACTTTTATCGACATATCTTACATATTGACCATGTGTTTAACAAATATTTCCAATTAACCTTACCTAGAATATCGGATAAAAGTAAAGATGTCTGATAGGTACAAAAGGAAGCGATGCAGGAGGGACGCCGGGAAATAGGGAAAACCCGGGAAAAGCTTTCAGGAACATCTTTTTTTCTAAACAAAAAAGGGATTATTAGAAAAGGGCAATATAACAAAAAAAAGACTAAAAAATATCCCCATGGAGTTTACAAAAAACACATTTTTAAGCTTTTGCCCGTCAATTTAGAACCGTTTTATGTTTTAAACTTTCAAAAAGGGAAATTTTCCCAAATTTAAATTTTCATTTTCAAACTTATCAAACCCATTTTGTTTAGGGCACCATCCTTTTGGGTTTTTTTTTTTCACACTTCATAATTGTTTTAAAAAAAGGGAAAAATTTATCGACAAAAAAAGGCAAATTTTATTCCTTTTACAAAAAAAACCCGGGGGCCCCGGGCCCTTTGAAAATTAAAAACTTCCCCTTTGAATGATATTTGTCTAAAGATTAAAGAAGCAATCTGTTTAAGCAAGGGTTCTGATTCTTATTTATTTATTTTCTAATGTTGAAAATAAAATGTGATGTTAATATTATTGAACCTGTCTGATATCAGCAGGAAAAGGAAATAATTTATCTTCATCATCATCAATAAGTATGCAAAGGGGGAATAAAATCATTAAGATAAGTTCCTTATATAAATCATTAAGATTAAGCGTTTTTTATTTATTATTTTTTAACAAATTTTTTAAAAATCATTAAGATAAGCGTGCCTTAGTTTTGTCTATTTTTTTGTTTTATTCTCTGTTTTGAAAAAAAAACTTTTAATTTTTTTTTTATATTTTGTATTTTATTTACTAAATTTATTATCAAAAATTCCATTAAAAGTAAAAATCATTAAGATAAGCGTTCCAAAATTTTTTTAAAAAAGGGAAAAAAAAAAAAAAAATAAAAGGTTTTTATATAATTGTTTCTTGTTTTTATATTTTATTTTGAACAAACCCCTGGAAAATTGGGGCAAAAGGGGGTTTTTTTGTATCTGTTTTCTATTACCCCGTAACAATCAATAAAGGCCTGATTTGTTTTTATTTTTATTGTCGATTTATATATCCCGCATTTAAAAATTTTAAAAAGATAAATGGCGGGAAAAGATTTTGGGCCCCCGGTTTTTTTAAAAATTTTTTCGAAACAAGCACCCAAAAACCTTTTTTTGAATTAAAGGGTTCATCTAAATTTTTTGGCCTTTGTTCTTGAATTTTTAAACACGGGAAAAAAGGGGTTTTGATGTTAACACAAAATTTGGTTGAATTTTAAATTAAACCCGTTCAGGGGAAATCTTTCTTTTTTTTTTCCCAAAAGGAAAAAAAAGTATTTAAAAAAAAATTACTTTTTAAAAAAATTTTTAAATTATTTTCAAAAAATCATTTTAATTTAAAAAAAAAAACAAAACCCCGAAATAACCCTCCCGTAAATTATATTTTTATTTATGATGCCGCACGGAAATCACGAGCGCCCGAATTGTATTTTTCCCGCCTTTAAAAAAATAGCCCCCTTTTGGTAAAAAGGGTTTTTAAAAAATTTTAAACCCTTTTTTAAAAAATTTCCCTTAAAAAAAAAGGGGAAAAATTTTTCCTTTAATTAATTTTTTTTTGCCATTTTTGTTGATCCCCAAAGGGAAAAAATTTTTTAAGGGCACATGCCCCAAAAAAATTTTTGGGGAAAACTTTTCAAAAAGGAAATTTTAAAAATTTTTAAATACCTGATCCTTTTTTTTTTTTAGCTGGGTTTTACTTTAATTAATTTTAAAAATCATTGTTGTATTTTATTTTTTTCTTTTTTCGGAGGGGGGTGGGGAAGGGGGGGGTATGATTAATTGGGGGTCTTCGCTTTCCAATGTACAATTTTAGGGCAAAATTATATCCCTTTTTATTTAGCAATTTTAAACATAAAATTTTTAAAATTTTTAAAAAAATTTTTAAACATTTTTTAAACCTTTTAAAAAAAGTTTTTTAAAAAATTTTGTGGGAAAATTTTTTGCCTTTTTTTTGGAAAAACGTTTCTGGTTGTAAACCAAATTTCCTTTTTTTTTTGGTTTTTATTTGTTTTTTACAATATTTTGTTTTAACTTGTACTTTTATTTTTCTAGAGAAAAAGGGTTTAGACTAAATTAAACATTTTAAAAAAAATATATGATACAATTTTTTTTTGTAACAAACCCTTTAATGGGAAATATTTAGAGCCTTATCTCAAATTTTTTCATGAAACTTTTTTTTTTTTTTTTTTTTGGAAAAATTACCCATGGGTTGAAGAAAAGCTTTAAAAAATTTTAAAAAAAGGGTTTTTTCCAATGAGTTCACTTTATTTTTACATTAAACTTTAATTTTTTTTATTAAATAACGTTTTGTTTTTTAAAACCCCCCCTTTTTTTTGTTCCAAAAAAGAAAAAAAATTCCCAATTTTTGGCCCCAAAAATTTTTTTAAAAGGGTTAAAAAAATGATTTTTTCCCCCCCCCAAAAAAAACAACAGGGGGGAAAATTTTCGGGGGGTTTTTTAAGGGGGGGGATCCCCCTGCAAGTTTTGGGTTGTGGGGAAATTAAATTAACCCCGATTTTAAATAATGAAAAGCTTGGGTTTGTTTTTTTTGGGTTGGTTTTTTTTTTTGGGGGAAAAAAATAACCTTTGTTTTGGGAAATTTGGATTCCCCCCTTTCACAAACCCCCCAAAAACACCAGGTTTTTCAACAAAAAGGTTGTCACCTTTTTCCAAAACATTGGTTTAACCCGTTTTTTATAGATTATTGAATTTTAAATTTAAAAATTTTTAAAGAAAAACCTTTTTCCAAACCCAATAATTTTATGAAAAAATAAAAAAATTTCCCAAAAAAACCCTTTTTTCCCCTTAAATTTTAAATGCCCCGGGTTTTTTAAAATTTTAAAAAACAGTTTTTGGGTTTTTTTGTATTTTACAATTTTTCTTTTAAATTATTATTTAAGGCCCCTTTTTTAAGTTTTTATTTTTGTTTCTAAATGTCGAAAAAAATTTTTGGGAAAAACCGTTTTTTTTTTAAAAAGTTTTAAAAACAATGACCCTTTTTTCGGGCCCCGGCCCCCAACCAAAAATTTCATAAATTCATAAATTCCCCCCCCCTTTTGGGGGTTTAAAAAGCCCCCCCCTTTCCCCGGAAAATTTACTTTAACAGAAAATTACCCAATTGTTTTAAAGGGAAACGTTTTTTAAACCCAAATAAAATTAAAAATTTTTCAATTTTAAATTCCGATTTTTTTTTGTAAAAAATAACCAAAAATTTTTGAATTTTCAAATTTTAATTTCCCCTTTTCCTTCGAAAATTTTTGTTATTTTTTTGAAAGGGGAATTTTAATAACATTTTTTTGAATTTTATTAAAATTTTTGGGAAAAATTTTTAAATATTTTTCAAACTTTGTTTTGGGGGGCTTTTATCGCCTTTTTCCTGCCAAAGTTTTTAAAAAAAAAATAAAAAAATCTTCAAAAAAAATTTTTTTCAAATTTTTTATGAAACCCCCGTTTTTAAAAATTTAAAAAAACAAATTAATAGGGGAACAAAATTTTTAATTTTCTTTGTTTTAAATTTTAAATAAACGTTTTTGCCTTTTTCCCCCCCCTTTTTTTTTTCCAAATTTTTAAAAAGCCTTTTTAGGAACATTTTTTTTAAAAAAAAAATTGTTTAAAAATACCCCTTTTTAACCCCCCCCAAAAAAAAATCGGGTTTTCCAAATTTTCATTCTGTTTTTTTAGGGGGGGAGTCCCCCCCCCCCCAAAAAAAAATTTGGGTTTTAATGTAAATGGGGATTTAACAAGGGTGTCCCGTGAAAAATTTATTTTATTAATCCCTTAAATTAAAATTTTAAACAAAATTTTAGGAAAAAAAAAAATTTATGTTTTTAATTTTTAAAAAGGTTTTCCCTGGTAAAGTTTTTGGGTTTTGTTGCGGGCAATTTGGGTAAAATTTTTTTTTGTTTTTTTCCGTTTTATTTTTATTTTGGGAATTTAATTGGGGGAGGCTTTTTTGGTTTTTTGTTGGTTTTGGGGTTTTTCCTTTTTGTTTATAAAAAATGTTTCTTGAAACTTAAAAAAAAATTTTAAAAATTGAAAATTTTTTTTTCCTTTCCTAATTTTTTTTTCACAAATTTTTAAACCTTAAAAAATTTTTTAAAAAACTTTTTTTCAAAATAAATTTTTAATTTCTTGGGAAATTTTTAAAAAATTTGATTAACCCCCTTTTTTGAGAAAAATGGGCCAATAATTGATAAAAAACAAATGGAACCTTTAATAACCCCCAACCCCAAAATTTTAAAAACCCCTTTCCCAAAAAAATTTTTAATTTAAATTTCGTAATCCATTTCCTAGAATTTAAACCCCAAAGGTGACTTTAAATTTTTGTATCCCCAAAGGGAGCGTTTAATGTTTTCTTGGGGCAGAAAATTTTAAAAAAAACAGTTGAAAAAATTTTGTTTTAAATTTTTTCTGTTATAAGAACAATTTTTTTTAAAAAAGTTTTAGAAGTTTTTAAAATTTAAAACCAAAAAATTTTATTAAAATTTTTTTTTGTTTATTTCTTAAAACAATTTTTTTTTTTTCAATTCGAAACAGAATTCGAAAAAACAATAAATCAAAATATTTAAATTAATTTCAAAAATTTGAAGAAAATTTTTCAAAATTTTTAAAATTAAAATCCTTTTTTTTTTTTTAGGGGCGTTTTATTACAAAAAATAAAATTTCCCTCCTTTTATTTTCCAATTCTCCCTTTTTGATTACTTATTTCCAAAAATTTTTTTAAAAACTAAAAGTTTTTTTTTAATAAATTCTATATAATTTTAAATATTAAATTTAATTATTTTAAATTTAAAAAACCCCTTTTTGATAAATTTTAACGGGAAAAAAATTTTTCGGTTTATTTTAAAATTTTTGAAAAAAATTAAAATTTAAGTTTTTTTTTTTTTATGAAACATAGGGGTTTTGTGAAAAAAAGATAAAATTTTTTAATTTTAAATTCCTTTATTCGTTAAAAATTTTTCCCATTAAAAATTTTTTTTAAGAAAAAAACCCAAAAAATTTAAGAATCGAAAGTTCCCCTTTTAAAATAAAAAATAAAATTATTTTTTGACATTTCAAAAAAATGTAATTTTAAAAAACAAAGTTTCAAATACAAAAATTTATCATAGGAAAAGGAAATGAAATGGGTTTCAATTGGGTTTTTTTTTTTTTATTTTGTTTTGGGTATTTTTTTTCGTTTTTTTTTTTGTAAAATATTCGGGTTGAATTTCTTTTAAGTTTTCCTTTTGGCTTCCCTTTTTAAGGTTTCTTTTATTTTCCAAAACTTAAAAAAAAAAATTTTTTGTTTATGCTGTTCCAAAATTTATTTAAAAATTTCTTTTTCCTTTTTAGTTTTTTTACCTTTAATTTTTAAAAAAGTGGCGTTTATTTCAAATAAACAAATTGAAAAAAACCAAATTTTTTAAACCCCTTTGAAGTTTTAAAATGTTTAAAAATTTTTGTTCCTTAACAAGTAAAGAAAATAAAATTTGAAACAATTCAAAAAATAAATAATTTAAAGGAAATTTAATTTTTTTTCGGAAATAACCCCAAAATTTACCCCCTTTTTATTTTTAAAAGAAAGCAGGTTTTTTTTAAAAGAAAACCAAATTCAAAGTTTTGTTAAAGTTAAAGGGGATAAAAGTCAAATTTTTTCTAAAAATTTTTATTGCCCAATTTTCACGGATTATAATTAAATTAGTTTATAAATTTTAAATTATTTGTTTTAAAAACTTGGGGGAAAAAGCCAAGTTTTTAAAATTTTAATTACAGAAAGTTTTTTTCCCAAAAAATAATTTAAAATTTTTGGAAATTTTTAAAATTTCCGGGGTTTAATTAAAAAATAACTTGAAAATTTGATCCTTTTTTGGAAAAAAAAAAACAAAACCCAAAAACTTGAAAAGGGAGACCCCGGGTTTGGGTTTTGGATAGTAAAATGAAAAAAAATGAAAAAGGAAAAAAATTATGTCAAAGGCTTTTTTCAAAAATTGTTTTTTAAAAAATTTTGGTTTCATTTACCGAAAACCATAAATTTTAAAACAATTGGGAAATAAATTTCGGGGGCAATTTTGGTGAAAAGAATTCAATTCTTTTTATTTTAAAATACGCAAAAAATAATTCTTTAAAAATTTCAACAGGAATAAAAGTATCGAGAAAAAAAAAATTTTTTTTATTTAATCACCTTCCAAATTTTAAAAGGTTTAATTTCCCCTTTGAAAAAGCGTTTTGTTTGTTTTTTTCAAAATTTTTTTTAAAAATTGATTTTTGTTTCCCCGGGGAAAAAAATTTTTCCAAAAAAACAAAAATTCACAATTTAAAAGCTTTCAAAATTTAAAATTTTTTTAGGCAAATTTTTTAAAACGCCCCTTAGTCCCCTTTAAAATTTAATTTTTTAAAGTTTCTTTCATTTCTTTTTTTTGTTTAAAAATTTTTAATTTTTTCCAAAAAACAAAAAAAATTAATAAAACACTAAAGTTTTAACCCCTTGTTTTTTAATTTATGGGAAAGTTCCCGTAAAAAAAATTTTAAAATAAAAATAGGAAAAAACCATTATTTTACTTAACCGGTTTTTTAAAAAAACGGGTAAAGGGTAAAACATATTTTTAGTTTGGGCCCTTTCAGGGGCTTTTAAAATTTTTTTGTCAAATTTTTTTTTTACCCAACATTTTACTTAAAAATATTTTTCAAAAAGAAAAAAGGGCCTTTTTCCAAATGAATTTTAAAGGGGTTTTTCATTTCCAAATTTTAAATATTGGTCAAATTTATTTTCCAATTGTTTCTTTAAAGTTTTGAATTTCGTTTTAAAAAATTTTAAAATAAATTTTAAAATTTAAATTAAAAATTTAAAAAGGAAAACTTAAATAACCTTTGTTGGGTTTTTTCAAAATTTAAATATTTTTATTTTTACAAATTGATGGGCCCCCAATTTTTAATTTTAAAAAATTTTGGTTTTTTTAAAATTTTGGTAAAGAATTTAAAATTTCCTTTTTAAAAAGCAAGAAAGCAAAAAAAAAAAAATTTTAAAAACGAAGTTTTTTTGAAAAATTTTTTTCAAGAAAGACAAATTTTTGCTTACATTTTTTTTGAATTTCCCCTCGATTTAAAAAGTTTAAACGGATAAAGGAAAATTTAATTTGGCATAATGCCTTTGAAATTTTTAAAAAGTTTTCGGAAATTTCGGAAAGTTGGGTTTTTTCCCTTTTTTAAATTACTACGGAAAAAAAAAGGGGAAAACCTTCCTTTGGGGTTTTTTTACCATAATAACTTTTTTTAGAAAATTAATAAAAAATATTTTTAAATATTTTTTTTAAAGGGAAATTTTTTTTCAAAATTTAAAAAAAAAAAAAATGAAAAATCCATTCTTACGCAAAATTTTTTTCTTCAATGCCTTTAAATTATTTGTTTAAGTTTTATTTTTGTTTTTTATTAATTTTGAATTTAAAAATACATTTTTCTTTTAAACTTTTTAAACAAATTTAAATTTTCTTGAAAATTTTTTTTTAGATTTTTTCTTAATTATTTTATTTCAATTTGGTTTAAAATTTTTGGAAAAAATTTTCCCAATTTTTGGTTTTTTTTTTTTTAAATTTAAAAGGAATTGGTTTAAAAAATGTTTAAAAAAACGGGGAAAAAAGACAATTTAAATAATTTTTTTTAAAGATCTTAAATATTTTGTTTTTTTGAAACGAGCCCCAAATTTTTTTTTTTAATTTCCTCTGTTTAAAACCAAGTAAAGCAAATAAAAAAATTTTTAATGGCCGAGTACGGAACAAAAATTTTAAAAAATTTTTAAAAAGTTTGTTTAACATTTTTAAAAATAAAAAGTAAAAACCGTAATAAACCCAAAAATTTATTAATTTGTTTTTTGTTTAAAAAAAAATTTTTTAAAAATAAAAATTTGTTCTTAAAAATTATTTTAAAAAGCAACCGGCCCCCCGGGTTTTTTTTTTTTTTTACCTAAAACTTAATTCTTTTTCCTGATCCCTTAGGAACCAAAAAACTTTTATAAAGATATCCCAAATTTTTTTATTTTTTGATTTTAAAAAAAATAAAAAGAAAAAAATTTTAAAAACCCCCGGGGGGGAAAACCCAAAAAATTTGGGTTGTTCCATTTTAATTTTTTTCTTTTTAAAGTTTCTTTCTCATTTAATTTTGTTTTCACGGTGTAACCTTACAGTGCCAGGTATACTTGCGCGCTCGTCGTCTGGTAGAGTCTGCATTGTTTGTCATTTATTACTAAAAGACATCGGAGAGCTGGGGGTTTTTTTTCTTTTGTGACCTCTTCCAGAGGTAATTACTTTTTCAGCAGGTTCCAAAACCTATTCCAGATATCTAGATGAATCTAAGAGAAACGATTGCTTAGGTGAGTATTGTTATTATAATAATTCGTTTCAGTATATAAATACATGGCATTTCATTGTACAAAATAAAAACAGTATAACTTTATTATTGTCCTGAGTAAAACAACAAACAAAAACATAATAAAGAACTAATTAATAATCAATAATTAAGACTTTAAAATCAAACTTTAAGACTGGTGATAAGAAGACTAATCACAGTCAACAAATAATCATTTTGAAAGACTTTTTATTTTAAGGGTAAACAAATAAATTTCAAAAAAAAATGAAGGGGTTACCAGGGAAAAAGTTTTCTTTTAACCAGGGTGACAAAAAATTTGTAAAAAAAAAATTTTTTATGTAAAATTAGCCCTTTCCCCATTATTTACCCAAGCAAAAATTTTCTCAAAATTCATCTAAATGTATAGAAACGTTTCCCGTTATTTGTTTTAAAACTGTTTTGGGATTAAAAGGTTTTGTAAAAAACATTTCTTTTTTTTGATATCCCATTTCTTCCCTTTGTTTTTTTTCTTGCAATTTCCAAAAAAAATTAACAAAACTAATTTTAAATACTTAAAAAAAAATTACATACAAGGGGCCCCTGGAAACAAATTCCCTATTTTTTTTCTTTTTAAAGAAAAACCCGAAAAAAAAGACTTAAAACATGATCATTTTGTCCCAAAAAAAATTTTAAAATTTTTGGGAAATTTAAAACTGAAAGTCTTTAAAAAACAGTTAAAATTTGGGAAAAGAATTAAAATTTATTTAAAACCTGGGACCCAAAAATAAAATGAATTTAAAAAATTGTTTTTAAAGTTTTGAAAAAAAAAAATAAAAAATGTTTTTAAATGTATGTTAGCAAAAAAACGGAAAAAATTGTACTTAAAATTAAAACTTTAAAATTTTAAAAACGTTTTAGGATTTTTATAAAAATTTTTAAAAATTTTTTTAAAAAATAATTTTAAAAAAAACCCTTTCTTTTGATAAATATGATGTTTAAAAAATTTAGTTAAAAATTTCAATTTGAAAAAATTTTGTTTGTTTAAAAAAAAACCCATTTCCCTTTTAAAAAAATAAAAATAAATCATTAAAACATGTTTAGGGTTTAAAATCTATATAACTTTTTTTATTTTTGTTAAATTTTAAGTTGCCCAAATTTTAAAAATTTTTTTTATTGTTTATTAAAAATTTTCAATTGTATCTTGTCCTTTCGATAAGAAGTATCACATTTGAAGTGAACTTTTCTCTTATAATACTACGATAAAACTTTTTGTACACTTAACGTGATGCCTTCCATCAAGTGCAAATATACAATCAGAGATGACAGATCATGTTTTCTTTCAATTTATTTGGTGGAGCGTTCTTACTCTTGTCATTTATGACATTATGTCTGAGTAGCGCTGCATCATGTCACTTACGACCTATCACTCGTTAGTAACGGTCAGACTTACTGCTTTTCACACTGTGTGTGCCAAAATGATCTGTCAAAAAACAGCTCGCTTTGTGTGCATATTCTTCTTTATCTTTTGTCCAGATAGACATCTTTTTCTATTCTAGATAAAATATCTTGATTGAGGTCACTATCCATTTTATCAGTCACGCTTTACATATAATGGTCACTCTTTTGGTTGACTTTTAGTATTCAATTCACGTTCTTTCTGCTCACAGTTTGACATGTGTCCAATCTTTAATCTTAAATTACAACTGTATATCGTTTTACTATATAAAATAATTGTCCGTTTCATAATCAGGACTCAGCAATTCAACTGCTTTCTTTAAGTTATCTATGACAAGAAATCAAATGAATCTTGAAAGAAGATATTATATTTTGTTTCTTTGTTTCAGTGTATATATACATATATATGGATTATTTTCAATATTGTCTAAAAAGAAAGATAAATAAGTAAATCACGTATGACAGACCAGAATATTAGTTACGTTTATCTAAAATAAAATAGTATTAATTCCTGTCACACTAGATTTATATATAGACAAAATTAGCTCTAATAAATATCTTAGTTGATTTAATATGATACTATAGAACATTAAAAATGACTTGTTGACTAATATTGAAGCCAAAGTTTAAAACCATTCAAATCTCATAAAACCATAAGTACAAATATTTCCTACCGTTTCTGTTTCGACTAGCTACCCTTATTATCTAGGGGAAAAGGTTCAGACCTCTAAATCATTGCATTATATTTATGTATATATGATATATTGTTACAAGTCATTTAATGGCCAGTATGCCAGACTCTTATTTTTCATTAATTTGAAAGTTGTTCTTTTTTAATATTTATGATACTTTCAGATTACGGTATCAGATTAAAGTTACAAGAATAATTGTACTCTGATACACACGTAAAAATATTGATAATTTAGAAAGTGATATGATAAGATTTGTTCCAAATGTAATACTTCTCTCGAACAAATTGCCTATCTTTTGGCAGTTGTTTCCTCGTCGAATGCAATTAGCTATGCTAAGAAAGATGAAGAAGGCAGGGATGTACAAAGAAAATAAATGCTCCGTTAAGCTTTTCTGCACGAATGTTGAAGTCGATGCCCTTAATGTAACGATCTTTATTACACTCTACTGCCAAATAAAACATAAAACTGTTTTTGAATCCAAAATATTTTTGATGTGATTTGGGATCGAAATGTTAAGTAACGTTTAGCTACCAGTAACGCGATTGATATAGCTACCTTAAGTATATTATAATATGTCCACATTCTCATTAAATTCTTTCATTTAAGACCACTGACGGGACTGACTCAAAGTGGTCTTGATAGTGAAATAAGTCATTTTAATAACTTATGTATGTCATTTTCCTGTATGTGATTTTATAAAAAAAAATGTATCGCTGTAGCCGGCCATACGTCGGATACCCACGGCCGAATCATTATCATTTATCATTGATTACATGTTATATTATGCAACATGATAATCAACCGTGGGTATCCGACGATGTAGCAGCCCTAAATGAGGACACAATCTGTGAATATTAAATTGCTGGACTCGGGTTTTAT
This sequence comes from Ruditapes philippinarum, assembly GCF_026571515.1. Classification (NCBI taxonomy): domain Eukaryota; kingdom Metazoa; phylum Mollusca; class Bivalvia; order Venerida; family Veneridae; genus Ruditapes; species Ruditapes philippinarum. The sequence continues at coordinate 26,627 of NW_026858873.1, forward strand.
TCCAATTTAACATATATTTTCCATCTGTTATTTATAACCATGCTTTATATAACAAAATGTGTGAATACTTCACTGGAAAAAAGAGACCACTTTCTCCATCGAAGATATTTCACCAGAAAAATGAGCATGTTATGTTTAGGATACTGAAATATTTTATCAATAAACCTGTTGTGGTCAATAAAAAGCTGCGATTAATTGGAAAGCAACATAAGGTGAAATAAGGTTATGATATTAATTTCTCAATCATATAAGTAAGTAAAGTTTCAGCTTAGAATATAACTAAGTAAAGCTTTAGATAAGTTGTGTATATTTTTGTTGATATATCTTTTAAAATTATTTCATTTATTACAACTCTGCTTGTGGGTCATCCAAATATGATGTTGGTTGGGTATTTCGTTGCAGCAAGGCAGTAAACATTATTTCGCAATTGTCTAGCTCTACTGGTGGAGTAAGATCTCAAATGTCCCATCCGTGCATAATTTCAGGCACGTCGTTACATAGATAAAGCCACCGACGTACCTTTAGCTAATTGGATAGCTTACTCACATGGACAATTCTAAAGTTCCTTACAGAATTCAAAGATATAGCGGTAAGATACGAGTCGTTTGGAGGTAACTACCACGTACTCCCCTATCCAAAGATATTCGTAGATTAGTCATTAAATGATTCAGATGCTACATTATCTCCTAGGAAAGATAATTGTGAAGGAAATGTTCTACAAATAAGTTACTTTTGATATTTATTGCCGTACATTTTCTGCCAAATCTTTCGCATACGTACTAAAATTAATGACCATGCCCCTTTTACATATTTCTATATTGGAAGCAAGTTACTTTAATTAATCTATCATAAAGGTAATTAGAACCATAGTTGTTTCGTTATGACGTTAAAATGAGTTAACACTCTGTTAGATATATCCAGACTTCAGTTCATATGACAGATAATTAAATACAAGAAATTAATAATCAGGTGGGTAGGATTTTCAATGAAAATGAAATGAATCAAGTGCATCTAGTATCTGACTTTTGACCTTTATAAGGTTATAAGATTTTCAGCGCGTCTGTCAGAGAATAATTCAATTTACATATTTCATCGACATTGTATGTTATTGTATTTGTGAAAGTTACATGCTATTATACAAAATTCCTGATATTATTGTGTATCAAGTGAACACATCTTCAGTACTGCATATATGTTTTAAAAAGAAAATAAAACAAATGTTAATTGTTTTTGCTCAGGCAGTCGATACTGGAATGCAATGAGTGAACATGTTTACATAAAACTCCGAGAAAACTAGCTATAATCAAAGTGCTGCAGCACTGAATGCGACGGACAATTAACCGGAGAGACACCAAGGCTTCTTTTAGAAAAACAAAACAAAATAAAAACAAAACACAAAATATATAACAGAGAAAATTTGTTCCATACAAGTTCGAGATTTGTAGAGCAATATATTTTGTGTCCCAAATTGATATAATTCAGATTTTCTACTTTCAAGCACTTAAAGCTACATTAAATAAATATGTTAAAATATTCTTGCCGTCGGCCTAAAAACCAAGCATTCTACAGTTTCATTAACCTTTTTAACAGTATCGTTGTAAATCTCATCAAATATTGTTCATAAATTAGGATTTTAAATGGAAAACCCCACGGTAACACTAAAGTTCGTATACGAATTTTAACATGCAAATGAAGACTATAATCAGCGCGTGTATGCGCTACGTCACGGTGTTATAGTTGCTACCCGGAACACAGCAAATATAAGATTTTCTTGTGCAAACACACTTTTACCGTTTAAGCTTCACGGTGCACTAGGTCTGTGGTTAAGAAAAAAGTAATCATCTCATAAAAAAAGATAAAATTTGTATGAAAATATCCGTTACAATGCGGAAATATACCGTTAAATAAGGACTGCTACTTATTGTCATGTTTGTTGATGTAATATTGATGTACGGATGATCTGAAGGCGGAGTTTCTCATGCAAACAGAAATTGTACTTCCGAATTCGCCACAATGAGGTTGCACATTTGTATGCTCATTAAACTCATTTTGGTTGTCTGGACACCAAAATAAGATCTGGAGTCGATATGAAACCCAATTTGTTAAAGAAATGTCGCTATTTCATTTTTTTATGAAATTTATTTAATGTAACTTTAAATACAGAATGAAATTTATGCCTAAAAACTCTGGTCAAACTTGTAAATCAGTGTCCTTATCGATTTATTCTAAGAAATGATATGTAAATAGAAAAAAAAAACTATCAACGAAATATTTCTAGAATAAATCCAGGCAAATAAACTTCAAACATAATACATTGTACATTTGAGAATGCTATTTAGAATTGCTTCGTGTTATATCATAGTGGGCATACAGACAATAAAATATAAGTCATTTGTATTTTTATTTCTCTTGGATATGTCTCATTAAAAAAAAATTGGTTAAAATCATCAGCAATTAATAGTGTATTTCTTAGATTTTTTTATTTACAAGGTAAAGATGTAGAGGCCAGAGCACATCGTTTTTATTTTAATTTAAATGTCACTTAAGCACTACAGTGTTTAGTTGTCCTTTTCAACTTCACACTAAATTCCATTTTCAACTTGTTTGCTTCTTACAATTGTATAGCATTTCTAAAACTATTGCATTACAATCCGCTGGTTGTACTTCCTAATCGCCTGTCCAAAAATCAGAACAGGTAAAGCAGAATCTATTTTTAGAATATCGAAGGTTAACTCATATCATGACCTAGTAAAATATGTAAACAAACCACAAGAATCGGAAGTAGAACTGATATTATAACTTCCTTAAATTACCATGATTTCAAGACTACATGGCGGTAAAGTGTCTTACATGCATTTTCAAAAATAGATATTTATACTAGCCATTGAACTGTTTCTAATATATTAATAACTGCTGAATATTCAGCTAAACCCGCGGTATGAGTCACGAAAATAGTTCTTCTTTTATTAATGCGCGAGTTATCCTAGAGTCACGAAAAACTTTTGATTTGTTAATAATAATGTTTTGTATAATGTAGAAATATTTATTTCCTACTACTAATGTCTTGGAACTCAGAGGTTACACTTTATTGTAGTATAATTTGCTGTCCTACTTTTTCGACAGCGGTAAATCGTTTCAGCAGTAATTTGCATATTGCGCAATAATACTACGGGACTACAACGTTTTTATCAATAATATACGTTCATATTTTAACTTGGATAACTTAATTTGAAATTGAAAAGGCTAAATATGGAAGACATTAAGATATCCAGACAAAGTATGGGAGTTTTGAAGGATCAAATTCATGTACTATTTCTTGGGCTGTTAATTGGTTTAGGACACATTGCGCGAGTGTAGCCAACGAAATCCCATGTGTAGATGACTTAGCTCTGAACGCGCCTGAGGGCGCGTCCGTCGCAAAAATCAGATGATAAGTGAAAACTTCGCTAAATGTCTGAAAGCTGGAATATTTTGTCGACATATGATTCCTAAATTAATTTTGATATTTCCAGGAAAACAATGGAGAAAGCATATCATAAAGATTTGTATATTTCGTATTAATGCAGCTGTCAGTTCAGATATTGTTGATTAAGAGATCAGTACAAATTCCATCATATTTTTTCCTTGTATCAAATTTATGAAACAAAACAGAGATGGTGGTTTTGTTTTTTGTCGAATTTTGTTGAAACATAAAATTAATACTTTTTACAAATAGGAGTTTTAATTCTTTCTTAGAAAGAACAACGACAGGAACAAATTTAATAGAGTATTATGTATTTTCATATCTTATATCATTTCTAAAGTCAATTATTAAGTGATTATCCTGTCCGTGCTCTGCCTTGCGCCCTGTCCTGTTATTGTTTGGAGTCCTCCTGGGCTCCTTGCTACTGGTTCTTGTTGCTGGGTCGTGTGGGGATTGCATTCATTGAAAGCCACCTTTCCTTGTTGATATTGTCTATTATATTTTGTACAACTTTATAAGAATTCTTCACGAATTGTTTTCTTATGTTCTTCATCTACCAAAGATTGCAAATTAATTTACCTTACATAACCGAAGCTCAGTAATGAAAGAGAATGATATTTTTCTACACTCTTATCTGTTATCGATAGGTTTAACGTGAATATATTACCAACGCACCAACAGTACCGCTTGCACTACGTAAGTTCTACAATTATTATAGCGTGAATTTTGTAAAACGTATTGCACGAATATATAAATATCTGGAAAAAAGTGATCCCTCGGAAGCCAGCAAAATGACATGAAAAATGCAGACTCGGTGAGGGTTAATGAAAAGGCACAACATCTCACACGCCCGTAGTACCGGCTTGAGCGGCACTCAATTTTCAACGCTTAACAGTGCTGGAATCAATGATCCCGAAGGACCAGAAAAATGTAACAACACTGAAGTTAAGTACGGGGCAACTTTTTACGGCTAAATGGCACTTGACACGTGCTGTTGTGATGTATGAATATCTTGGAGGAAAAATGTGATTCTTCCGAAGCATTAAAATCAGCAAAATTACATGAAAATTGCAGACTCGGTTAAAATGAGTCTGTACATCAAAATTTGTCTTTTGTCGGTCGATTTCCTCTATCAGAATTGTCAGGGTTACTTTTATTATTGTACGCATTCTATCGTTTCGTGCCCCTTCCCTCTTGAGTTACATGGTTCTATTTTGGTCATTAAGTGATAAAAGAATACCTAACAGCTTCTAAAATATTAATAAAATTGACGTTAATGCCGGGACAGTGAAAGATACTTTCCTTTGATTAATTTCAGAGATGATGTGAAATCAATTGGGGAAACATATTGTGAAGATCTGCCTCAAGAATTAATTCTTATTGACACAGCTATGAGCAAAGATATAAGAAATGGATCCACAAATCCTATTAGTTTGTTTCACTTTGTCATCAGTTTTTTTCGTCCGCACTATCAGCGCTTTTTCCCATTCCTTACAATTTCATTACCGGTCGTTTCTTAATTACAATTTTCAAAAAAAAAGAATACTCACAACATGTTTGAAAGAAAAATTCTAGTACTAGTATACCGTATTAATATATGATTAAGAAACATACTTAAAAAGCGTTTAGTATATGATGTTTTGTTTTTTCTGATGTTTTGTTTTTTCTATGTATGAAAAAGCAAATGTTTAAATGATAAATGTTTTAAAGCAAAAATGAATTTATAAAAGTAAAATGAAAATCATGAGTGAAATAACAACAACAAAATTAGAGAAGCATTATTCTTTTTTCTTTTTTTTTTTTAAAAACAAAGCAATAAGAAACGAATTAATTACAGATGGTTCAACATTGCCGATATGATTTTATTCAATTTAACCTATTTTTCTACATAAGCACAACATGTTTTCCATGGAATCCAGCCCATTTTAGTAAGTCTACTCCGTCACTTATGCTTGTATTTGTGTGCATTTTATGATATATATAATTGATTTAAAAACAAGAAGCAACAGGCTAATGAGTTTGATACCTCAATGTACTCAAAGTATAAACCTTGGCAAAAGCTTTTGTTGTGAAATCACTTGCTTCTGAGCTATTCCGAAATTTCATTAATTTATTTTGTATTATTTCTTTATCTATTTTATTTTATTTCATATTTTGACGTCTGAAATGAATTTTCATTTCAGCTGAATGCATTCTTGTCTGGTTTTCCTTGATAAGCATGTTTATGCATTCAATACAAGTCAGGTGTGTACCTGTTTTTTCCAACGCTGCACTTGGATATATTACACATTTTATTGCAAAAACAAGTTCATGAATTGTAGAAATAGATTATAATGATTGAAGAAAAATTTAGCAGCTAATTGATATGAAACAATCTCGAGAAAAGAAAAACTTGATAAAAAAAAACTTCAGTCACTGTTAATAAAACCCGTCCTTATTTTTTGCATGTCTTTTTGATGAAAAAATGTGTTCCTTGCTTTAATTGGTTGAGGTGCATATCAAGATGTTGCTTCATAAATGCCAGATCTTTCAGTCATAAAATGAAACATTCTATCCTTGAATTAAAATATGAAAATACATTTGTAATTGCAGGTTCTTTACTATTAACTATTTCTTAGTATTATAATCTTTTTATCATCATTATTATTATCATCATCATTATCATTATTATTATTTCAAACTGTAAATTCATCTCGAAATTTTCATGTAAATGATATTAAAAAATTTAACTCACCATTTACAAATATAAATACAATCATGATTGAGATAAGAGAAAAAAGCATCTGTGCAGCTACGAGTATAGCACGTTATTTTGTTTTAGGATATTCTCGTTTTAAAATATACTTATTTTACAGATATAAGCATCAGTTTCACTGTAAAACCTTTTACCCGTGTAATTTGATGATGTAATGTTTGACGGTTTTATTTGAGATTATAGATGTAACATCAATAGTCATTTTACCTTAAATTTTATGAAGCGACGAGGAAAAGATCAATTCATTATTTGGTTTTATTTACATTTATATGACTATACTGAAAATTAAAGAGTTTTATCCAATGAAAAATATTGTAAAGTATAAGAGCTGTTTCAACAATAATGTTGAATGCCTATATATAATGACATGGTCATACTAAACTGAAGTTGACACAATGAACATAAGTTGAATTGGTGTTTGACATTCATTCCAATTGACAGGCATAATAAACAAGACAAAATATATTAAAAGCAGTCTAGATATACTGGAGCCTTCTGTCATATATGTAACACTCAACAAATAAAGTATATCTATTTTTAGGGAGAAAATAATTCCATCTAAAATCATAAAACAAATAGTATGAAATATTTTATTATAACTTTAGCTACATAAATTGTGCCCACGAAGTAAGTTACTATTAAATAAGATGTTTTGGGTAGCGTAGGTTGCAATACCTGGAGAAGAAAATTTTCTATTCATTTCAATTTTTATCTTATAATTATTTCAAATCTGAATTGCCATCGATGTTTAAGATTTTTAACAATCTTTTATAATTGACTTTCCTTTAGTTATTTCCTTTTTTGCTTTATCTAGGTGTAAGTAATATAAGTCTCACTGGATGCAACCCATCAATATTTGTTGCATATTTATATTTCATTCACATTCAAAATGACACAATTAATGTTTCCAAATAACGTACTGCGTTCCTACAGATTTGATAAAGGAATATAATTATTGCAGAAGTGCTCAGTTATATTTTGAAATAACAACATCAAATGAAAATGTGATTAACAGGATATAGAATCCATTAATTTTGTCATAGGTGACTGCTTCATGAAATTGGAAAATGTTTTACTCTGAATTAGTGTGTTATATGTTGTTTCTTCCGTTATATTACGTTATTGAAATATTTGAGTATGTTCATTATTTTGTTTTGATCGAGCAGCGTTATCAAAATACTTTGATATATTTTAGCTCCATAATGAAGTGGTTTACACTATCTTTAAAATGTTTTTTTAGACTAAAAGCAGCATTTAAATGTGTGTGAAATACTGGCTTCTTTGTACTGACCACTTTGTGCGACTGAAAAAAGCAGTAGCTTTAGTTTTGTGTTGTGGTTTAAACATTTTATAATTTACGAACCTATCACACGTTGAAAATGGTTAGAACTATCGTTACTGTTTTCAGCAAAGCTTTTTGAGTCCGCATTCACAATAATGATACTGATATCCATTGCCTCGTTAAAGTGAAAGTACGAATCTATTCCAGTCTTCTAGAAGGAAAAAAGGGACCTTATTCCAAGCAAATGAACAACAGCAATACTTTGATAGTAGACATACAAGCAATTAAGTAAATGCCGAAGTGTTTTCTTTCTCGCATAAAACAATAAAAAGTATTCTGAAAATAATCTGGAAAACATCATTTTGTCTACAGGATAAAGAAATATTTCTTTGATAAATCATCTCATGTCAGGAAAAGAACATAATGAAAAGATGCAACCAAGATTAATAAACCAAAACTTCTTAAAACACTACGAAACAAATTTTACATAACATTTATGAAAACAATGAGAACTTTGTGAATCTTAGCTGAAGTGTGACGTCACAAAATTATTTCCTTAACAATGAAACAGTGTTAGATTGAATTATAGATATATGTAAATATGAATAAATGAGATTCCGGACTTTATGCGTTCCATCTTCTGTACGGCTTGACATTCCGGACAAATTACTGCTTTACTTGATGCGTCATCCCTATACTTATGATTAAAATGCCAGTTTCAATGTACCATTGTTCGGTTCCAGGAAGAACTGATTTAAATCCTTTGATTAATGTTAGAAGTGCATGTTTTAATCAATCAAGTTACTAGACATATCGGGTAGTACATGTCTTTGTCATAAGTAATAACAATTGAATTCTAGATTCCTGACATTGAAGAAATACATATTTCCCTGTTTAAGCAGCACTTCTGTGCAAGTAATGAAAATTTATAAAATTCAAGTACTTACATGCATTAAAGTTATGAAAATTTGATATCTACCATAGCACATATACGAAGTAAAAAATGGTTACTTAAGCACGCCATAATCTTTTGATAGATTAACAATCTTAAAACAAATCGCATTTTAAATATATTACCATAATCATGTAACATATTACTTTGCTGTAAGCTACATGTCGTTTATTTTAATATTTGTTGTCAGATTTTGTTTTGCAATTATAACCAAACGTCCAATTTTAAATGTTAGATTGATAGGCAACCGTAATCTCATTAATTGCTACAAAAAAGTATGTTGTACCTATGTATTACCGACTCCCTTGCCTGTAAATGCGCCTTTGTGGAAGTCAAAGATCATGTTTGCTTTCAATCCATTAAATAGATCGTCCTTTTCATTTATGATCTAAGGTCTCAGTGGAGCAGGCATCTACTCATTTACGACCCATCACTCGGTAATAACGGTCAGACCTACTGCTTATTCCACTGTGTGTGTGCAGAAATGATTCTTTATAATTGATAGCTCGTTTGGTGTGCATATTTTTGTCTGTATTAATTAATCAGATAGATAACTTTTCTGTTCTTAACATTAAATGAATTTGATCATTAACAATTTTGATTGTCTTTTGTCAGTCTAAAATCATGTCCTATTTGATGGTATATGTCAAGAAAGATTGAATATACAGGCTGCATTTTAATAACTGCCATGTTACTGTCATAAAGACAAAACTTTTCGAAAGGACGGAATAATTGAATATTGTACATTGTCTTTTTTAAAAAAAGAACTCAATCAGTGTTCATAATTTATATTTATGTATTAATATTGTTTATAGTATATGTCTTTGTTATAAAAAATAACAATTGAAATTTATGTTCTTGACATGGAGTCATTTAGCCATAAGTATGAGGCATTTGGGCCGAGGGGTTGCATTTAAAGGTTAAGGCATAAGATTTCAATCCGCCATTTTATCCCTTCGTACTCGTAAGAGGCGACCAAATGGAACTGGAGTCGCTGCAGCAGGTGAGACGGTTTTGACCCCTGGTGTTGATTTGAAGATGCTAAAACCGGAGGTTAGCCAAAGTTATCTTTCCTGTTTCGGTGGCTAAATTTTGTTGGTCTACCGTTAAACCAACCAAGCAAAGTATAAGTATATTTGTTTTTATCAAATATCTTATTTTATTTATTAACCTTGTATGACTTTTAAGAAATATGTTTCTTGCCTTATAATTGTGTCTTTTGGCAGCTGCCTGCGACACACATCTGGTTCGCTAAATGTCTTGATAGATTAATATTGTTACTGTATGCATTCAAGAGCCGTGGTGTCAATAAAAACAAAAGTGAATTTGTAATTGTTGTCAAGAAGTGTAAAAATGGATCTGTTTTCATAACACTGAAAACGAAAGCTGTGTAGAATGTATTTCTGCTTTTCATTACAGTAACAATCAGATCAGGTCCTGATAGTTTTCCATGTATCGTCTGATTTATATATCCAGCATTTAAAAGTAAATCGATATGTAGTGAACTGGCATTTACAATACTGCAGCATATACAGGTGCTTGGTCGTACAATATGACAAAATAGAAGTATGCAGTGATTGATGACTGTAAAATCTAAACTGACAACATATGTTGGTGTTACATGTGATTCTGAATACGAAGAACCTGTCAAGCCTTGCATTGCCTAACATGTGTTGAAAACTTTGTAAAATAATTGCACTAGATGTGTATTTTTCCGTTTGTTTGTTTGCTTGTTGCTTTTTATTGTTGTTGTGTTATTTTAAGTTTTTTTTATATTTTTTGGAGCAAAGATGCTTATCGTTGTTCTTTCTTTATATCTGCATGGGAAAAGACCGTATCCAAAGTTTGTTAATTAAGCTATATCCTTTTATACATAAAGAAAGTTTTTTAATAGTGACCCTGGTATCGGTTCACGATTTGGTATTTATATAATTTGAAATTATATCGTTTTAGAGAAACGAGCATTAATTCTAGTTTTCTGTTTTCCCCATAAAAACATATGACCTGATGACAACATTCCATATTGTCATTGAACATAATTAACCTATTATATGTAATGAACTTGTTCTTGATAAGAATTATTTATTCCTACTTGCACATATATTGATTATCTCACAATATGAAAAAGATTTACCTACATAGATTAGTATTTGAGAGACAAAATAATGAAAACCACCCAATGATCAAAGGTAGTGTAGTTAATGACTCAGTATAGTTCATTTGCGCTAGAATTGTAAACTATAATCATAACAATATTTTAACAGAAATGAAACAATGGAATGCCTGGAATGATTAATGACTATTTGGTGTTCAAATAGTGTCTGGATTCTATTCAAGATCTTTATTCGGTAGATGTACGAAGTATATTATTACATTCTTTTTATTCTATTCCTTTACAGTACATCATAATAAGAAACGTATTTTATTGATTCACAACATGATATTCCCCAGCCAAATGCTCACAATCATTAAAATGACAAATACAAAATGTGTACAATAATTATGATTATATCAATTTCGCATTTACAGTTTAATGATATTCAAATCTTTTTACATGTCTGTATGTAAGAGTGTCATTTGCAAACTTTATTAAACCGAGTCATTTAAAAGTAAGAGTACTTTGATAAATTTTCAATCGCGATGTCAAAATAGTATTAACTGATCAATGACTGATCAATTTACCGATTTCATGGGCTTATCATTGCAATTGATTTTTTGAAAATAACAGCAGTTATTCTGTCTATTGCTGACAACTACCCTCTGAACATGTATATAATCTGCTCCCGAACTCGTGTACCATACAAAAAAATCTGTAAACAAAGTAATCCCTCGGAAGCATTTATCACATCAAAATTACATGAAAATTGCAAGCACGGTTTGAGTGAGTCTGTACAAAAGGGATAATGAATAAGTGTAACATCCCTCACGCCCACTAGCACCGGATTGAGCGGTACTCAATTATCAAAACTTAATAGCGCTGGCGTCAATGATCTCGAAGGACCAGAAAAATATAACAATACTGAAGTGAGGTACGGGCAACTTTTTACAGCTCCTATGCGGCACTTTACACCTGCTGTTGTGAAGTATAAAAATCTGTAAACAAAGTGATCCATCGAAAGCATTAATCACAACAAAATAACACGAAATTTATTAATTACAGACTCAGTTTGATTGAGTCTGTACATAAGGGATAATGAATAAGTGCAACATCCCTCACGCCAAGTCATACAACAACACACAGCGTTCATTTCTCATTGCATTTTTCCTTGGAAAATATTCAATCATGATACACGCTAGATACTAGGCTCATATGTCTAGGTCATCACAACGATATTTGATATATTGTAACAGGTCATTTAATAGGCAATGTTTCGGACTCTTTTTTCCATTAATTTGGGAGTTTGCTAAATTTGGAAATATTTCCTTTTTATATATGAACATACCTAAATAGACATCTAAAATATCAGATGCTGTTAAAGGCGCAAAAACTTTGAGGTGCAGTATTTTAAAAGTTTGTTTTTTTTCAAATGTTTATAATTTGTATTTCGAAATAATTTTCAATATGTTTGGCAGTCCGATCTCATGTGAAATTTACTGTAAAATGGAGGGATTTTAAATTGATAGCATCGCTACTCGTATACGCACATTATAATGTCAACTTTTTGGCTTGCAGCCACGGCTGCAAGACATTTGTTTTGGAAAACTTGTTCCGGTTAGGTGGTTTCCTCCTTACATTTGTTAGTGCATAATTGAACGGGAAACCAGCTGCAATCGTGCCAATCGCAACTTTTCGGCCCTTTCCGTCACTCTTCGGATTAATGATAATAGCCGATGTAGTTCCGATTGCAATCGTGACAATTCGGGCGATTCCGTCATACTGCGGAATCAGACGTAGTAATATTACGGAAATCTAAGCTATTTTAGTTACTTCGGTAATCCCAGTTTGTTTATATAAATAGGATTTCTATTTTTACTTGATTCCGTTTCAATTCTTTTTCAAGAGGCAAAAGTTAGTTTCTTTTATAATTGGTTTTTGTCTTTATTAGTTTTATACAATAGAGAATGGTTACTGTAGTAGTATTCCGTCTCCAAAGGGCGGTCCTACTTATCAAAAGATCGTGACCGAATCACGCAGAATATTAGTGCATGACTCTTGGTGAGGTAATCTAAAATTAGCCCATGCATATCATTAACCTTGCCACGTGCTGATCTCCTGTGTTTTCGATCATAGATATTTTAGGTGTAACATAGTTGATACATGTTTATTAATTGGTACCACGTAACGAAGTCTTTTAGTGCATTTACTTGTCTCTAAAGCTGCTATATAAATGAAATTAGCAACTGCCAAAACGAAAAAATCCTACATATCCCTTTAAAAGTGAAACTTTTTTTTCGAGAAAAAAAACTAAATAAACCCTTTATGATATACAAATACGTAATTAAAAAAAATTGTGATAATAAATTGAAACAAAAAAAACAATTTTAAAGGGAAGGGATGATGGCACAACTGAGCAAGCTTTTCCTTTTAAAAGGAAACTTTATAATATATTGACTTTGTTAAAATTGCCGTGTGGTCAAGTTCCATTTTTAGATATTGAGCGTTTTTTAGGAGGTTATATTCAGACCAAATGGTTGGATTATAAGTTATGATATTTTTGTACATTAATACCCATTTCATTTCTAATCTGAGAAAGAAAACTTCTTTAATTCGTTAAAAAGATATTTAAAAGCTTCGTTGCTAAAAAATGTCAATGTTTCTTGTTTACGTAATAGAATTAAAAACCATTCACATTACTCATAAATATCTTTTATTTTCTCGGAAATATCTGATTTCCGATGAGTGCGATTCCAGGGACAGATTTCAATTTTAGAAGCAGAAGACACCTGTTCTATTTCCCAGCTTTGATGATATATAGGCGAAGAATAAATCGAAATAATCTGATGATTTATTGGCTATGCCCGGTACGATTATTAATAAACAAATTGATTGAAGATATTAAACGACTTTACAGAAGCAGACTCAAATAGATTATATATTTAACTGATATATATATATATATATATATATATATATATATATATATATATATATATATATATATATATATATATATATATATATATATATATATATATATATATAACTGATATACGGTGCACAATTGATTATGCTTAGAGTATGCAACTGTTTTATCTATAATGTCGATAGAAAACGAATTCTAAAATTGCTGAATCTGCAAGATGAATTTAGATTTATGTAAATATCTTAAATTTTGAATACTATGTCATCATATAATTCCTCAATTGGCTTTTGGTCGTCATAGGACAAAGTCGAGGGGGGGAATTAGACGATTTTTTTTTCATAGTGATACAGCTGCCAGCTTAGAAATTGCTGATTAAACTATCGCCACAATTGCAAATCCTGATCAGATTTGAATTTTTGTCATTTTTCCTGTACTAAATGTTTAGGGCAAATTACACATGTTCTTCCATTGAAGATATTTGCAATGAGAGTATAAAGACTTGCCTAATCCTTCCAGTAAAAGAACAACAACCAAAACTATTAAATCAGCAGATTATGATGTTGAGTAGTTGCAATTCTTTATAAACTTATCTTTGTTTCTTATGCTTTTACCTTAATTTTTTAAGATTCCTATACATTATTAATCCTATGGCAATGAAGGACATTTAGTAACTTAAAAAGGTCTGTAATGAGGTACGTATAACATGATTATATTAGCATCGCACAAACGACGCTGATAACAATATCAAAAGTCTGCAAGTATATTTGAATAATGTCATTAAATTCGTATTGGTCCTCTTTCAGCAAACGTTAACTATTAGTATTGCACGAAGTCTTTTCTGTTTTAAAATTTCTAAATTGAACGGATAAGGTTTTGGTTTTAATTGTTGTTGGTGTTTTTCAATATTAATATTTTTGGGGTTTCAAATGCCTTGTTTCTTTTGTTACATGTCATTCAGTGATGAAAGATTTCCTAAATGTTTCCAAGAGACTAATAAACTCATCGTTTATATCTGGGAAAGTGAAATATACACCTCTTTGATTACTTGCAGAGATGATGGGAAATCAATTAGGGAAACATCTTGTGAACGTCTGTCACAAGAATTAATTCATATTGACACAGCTATGAGCAGATATAAGAAATAGATAAAACATTCTATTAGACTGTTCTGTTTTAAAGTCATGATTTTTATAGGGCGCTGTTAGATTCTCGTTGATAATTACACAAATATCATCACGAAATAGTATTGTCACAAGACAATAGAATGAAAATTCGACTAAAAGTATATAAGTTTATTCTTTATATACGAAACATAATAAAAAAGCCTTAAATACATGGGTTTTTTATGTTTTATTTTAAAGTTCAAAGCTATAATTTCTAATGCTAAAAAAAATATCAATGAAAAAAGTGAAAATAAAAAAAAATTGAAAGGTATTCTTATATCCCGTTAACAATAAGTGAATAATTAAAATATATGTAACCTTTTGTTAAAAATAAGATAAAAAACTGCTTCAAATATAAAAAGACTGCCTCACTCTTTTTTACAAATTGAACTTTATAGGTAAATTCCGATAGATAATACCTCGGGTCACGTCAGTTATTTACCGTTCATGCGAAGAAAATATCTAAAATTGAAAGGAATTATCACAAAATGTAAAGTTTATTTAGACTTTCACCTGTTCACTATACAGCCTTGAATGGCAATAATATCGCCTAACCGATTCTGCAATTTTCATGTAATTTTTCTGTTTTTAATGCTTCAGAGAGATCATATTTTCCAGATATTAATGGTTTATAGGCTCAACCTGGTAAAATAGTCTCTTCTTAGATATTTAGAAGCTTAGTTCACTGTCGTTTTATCAACATTATACTCGTATAACTGCTTGTGACTTGTGAAAATACCTTTCCTTTAAGCTTGAAGTATTCTTTTTTTTCTGTTTTTCATCATAGGCATGTTATTGTAAGATATCCACCTGTTCCTACACGCTGCACTTGGATAGATTACACATTTTATTGCAAAAGCTGGTTCAAAGATTGTAAAAGTAGGTTATCACGATTGAAATTAAATAAAGGAGGTTTTTTGGGATGAAATATGTCTTGATATTGTTGTGCGAGAAAAAAAGAAATCTTTGTCAAAAGACTACAGTAACTGTGAGAAATGATAGAATTGATTATTATTATTCGAATTATATTTCAAAAACAATATTACTTTAACCATCAGTATTATTCTTAGTTTCATCATTATCATCATCATGGGCATAGTCATTATAAATTTCATTATTATTATGATTATTATTATTATTATTATTATTATTATTATTGTTATTATTATTATTCGTCAAAGAGAAAGGCTTAAAAGAAATAGGTCATATTTATCATCTGTTTGGCTATGCTATATTACTTTATGTCCTAAATCTAAGAATAATCTTCTCGTCAACGTCTTTTGTTGTTTGTTTGTTTGTTTGTTTGTTTGTTTGTTTGTTTATTTGTTTATTTGTGTGATTTTTTAACAGGCAAAATTAACGAAAATAAATTGTCAGGAGACAAAATCTTAAACTGATAATATATTTTGAATGATTTGTATAATTAATACTAATATAATATGTAGAGAGGACAATCCAATGAATAATACCACCAAGAAATATACTTTATTGATAGCATATTTAACTTTTATGTTAACAGTTATGTTAATTGTAAGTATATTATGACATGGTCATACAAAACTGCTGTTGCAAGAATGAATACTAGTTGAATACACAAGAGTATCCAGTTTTGATCGGAGGTGAAATACAGCGATTTTATATTGGACTCTCTATTCAGCAGGCATTATAAATAAGACAAAAGATATCATTGTAATGTATCAAAAGCAGTCTAGATATCCTGGAGCCTTCTAGTATATTTAAAAACATTCAACATATAAAGTATATTTGTTTTCATGAAGAAAATAATTCCATCTAAAAATTGGTTCTGGTATCTTTAAACATCCAGTATGAAAAGCATTATGAAGAGCTAGTGACTTGTTGTTGTTTTTCTTCATACTGTCTGAGTACTTTTGTATTAAAATTAGAGTACATTCCCTTTAACTTAAATTTTGTAACGTTTACAAATAGTTGAATGTAAAAATATATGGAAATAAGATAAGGAGAATTCATATGTTCCAAGTGTTGCTCGGAGATGTCTAGATGCGTCAATAAACGTCTTTTCATTTATAAGTACAACTAAGTAAACAAGTTGTAATTATAGTTAATTCATATACGAGTACAATATTTTCCTGATGATAATTTTTAGTTTTTATTACACATTGAATAACACAAATTAACATTTTTTTTCGTCGGAAAAAAATCACATTGAATAAGTGTATGTTCTATTATAACAGGCTAGGGGTACTCATAACAAAGTGACGTTATTCAAAAATAATAATAAATACATGCTCAGACCTCTAGGTTGGTCCTTTAGGAGCATTGATACCAACACGTGCAGTGTTGAAAATTGAAAATTGCTCAAGTCGGTGGTAGGGGGCGTGAGCAATGATCCATTTTTTCAATTATCCCCCATGGACAGACTCATTTAAACCGATTCTGCAAATTTACTTGTTATTTTGTTGTTATGAATACTTCCCAGGGATCATCCATTTTTTCAGATTTATTTACTTAGTTTATATATATATATATATATATATATATATATATATATATATATATATATATATATATATATATATATATATATATTAATAAGCCTAATACATTATGTGGGTGGAAGTTTATGTCCGTATGTACAAAAACATCTACAACTGATAAGGTTCTGATAAAACTATATAATTTGTCTGCGTTATATGACTGTCATGTTGAATTTAATGGAAAATAGCTTATAACAATAGCTCTCTTATTTCTGTTGCAAAAAATGCATTGAATCTATAAAACGTTGGCAACAGACACGCCGCAGCTTTTGTTTAATTATAAACGTATACACATGTAAAATAAAAGGTAACAAGAGATTCAAAGAGGGTTTGTTTGGTTTCATGGTTTTCATCATTGTATTCGTATTTTTTACCTTCGTTGAAACTCATGTTTATTCTTATTTTGGCTGATGAAATCGGATTCTTTATCAGTTTGTAATGTTAAAGTGGCATTATGCTTGTTTTGTCTTGTTGTTGATGTGGTTTTTTTTCACTGTTTATTTAACTTGAATTGGTAATATTTTTCAAAAGATTCACTATTATAATTGTGATTGACAAATATTTGAAAATGATAATGTTTGGATAAAATTATAATAAAAGAACTACCTTACTTAAAAAGACTGTCCCATTCGTTTTAAAAATTTAAACAAAACGATATTTTTACGATTATTAAAGGGAAAGACAAGGTTGGAATAAAAACTTGATTTCAGAAAAAGAATACTATAAATAATAAGTCTGCAAATTTTCTGCCGCCAAATAATAATATTAAACGAATGATAACAAAATTTAAATCGCTAAATCACCGATTTCTACAAATCGGTAAGCGCGGCCATGTTTGTGTATTGGCCGTATAAAAACAGGTGCGCGTGATGTCATTTCCCCACATCTTTAGATTCATGATAAATCTAGTTGAATCGTAAGGAAATATTAATATAATAAAGTATTGACCAGACAATTTAATTTTCACAGGAAGTGTAGAGGGGATTTTTTATGGTTCAAAATACGTAACAATATCAAAAAAAAAAAATAATAATAAATAAAGAAACGTACGTACGGCTAGCCAAAAGTTCTAGCCGTACGTGAGTCACGAACGACTAGCCAGGACGCACTGTACGTATTGTCTAGCCGTACGGCACTTTCAAAATTATATGGAAGTCGAACGTTATAAAATTGTTGATTTTCATGCTTATCATTTGTTGTTTTATTTGTATGAATTATTAAATCATTTTTGTTAATTTTAAGCTCATGGGTCGAATAAAAAATGATCGGAGTGGAATAAATAAATAAAAAGATCATTGAATGAAAAAAAAACGGTGAAATGCAAAAATAATTATATAATTTTCAAAACAGTAGATAAATATCGAACATAAAAGCACAGTCAATCAATTAATTAGCCTTAATTAAAACCTATCCAGGGACTGACAATATATTTTTAGTATGCCTTTCACGGAACATGCAAACTTTCCTTGATGGACAAACTTCTATACAGTACCGTCGGTAATTGTCGCAATTATCAAGAGCCTAACAACAATCATTTTCAGTGTTTGTTTTTTGTTTTTTTTTCATATAAAAGGTGTCGAAAATTAAACTTAATGAAACAAAAAAGGATTATTATCAAAATTTTGTAAACTATTTCAATTGGTGTAAATGCAAGCAAAGGCTATTTTTTCTCGACATCTTGCGATGACAAAGATCGATATATATAGCGATCAAGGCGATT
Source organism: Ruditapes philippinarum (assembly GCF_026571515.1). NCBI lineage: Eukaryota > Metazoa > Mollusca > Bivalvia > Venerida > Veneridae > Ruditapes > Ruditapes philippinarum. Next base: position 45,502 of record NW_026858873.1, read on the forward strand.
AATCTCTAAAAAGTTAACATCCAAAGACAATTAATGCTGTTTCTTGGTTAAAATCCTCGCTTAAAGTCATAAAATAACATATGCATTTTCGACTTCCATAAAATTTTGAAAAGTGCCGTACGGCTAGCCAATACAGCGTGTCCTTGCTAGTCGTACGTGACTCACGTACGGCTAAAACTTTTGGCTAGCCGTACGGGCCCGTACGCTAGCCACTTCCATTATAAAAACCCTACTTAAACGTGTTCATAATAGTACATATAATTAAATTTTGTGCAGTTTGATTCTGACTTTCAAATTTAAAGGTGTGAACATATGTTATAATTGATGTACACATTTCAAAAATATAAGCAACTCTTTTGAAAAGTAAATTGTTAACATGTCTGTCAACGTATGTTGCTGCGCATCGTAATCATAGCCTAATATTAACTGCAGGCAAATCATTTTTATTGGCTGCTCAAAAATCTAATTTGCATAATTTATTCACACAATTGCTGGTTCTTACTACTTATACTGCGCATTGTCCATTTTAATTGTTCCTAATTTGCACCAAATGCTCCTGTCACACTGTGTACTGACGATTTTTATTGCTCCTTGTATGCTTCTGTGCCGACAGACCTTTTGATCATGCACAATGTTGCCCTGATTGGTTAATCACCCTTGTCAAATATTCTTATGACGAAATAGACATCTATTTTTTTACGCTTCATCAGTGAACTGAATGACCTTAGGGGGAATTAGGTTCGACACCTGTCAAATTATACTGTAGTAAATTACAGCACGTCATAAAATAGCAACACATTTTTTTCAGTTACCAAAAATCATTTGAAATATTAAGTAGATTTATGATTTTTTGTTTTATTGGATTAAATTTACGGTAGTAGTAATGCGTATCTGTCGGGATAAGTAGATAACGTGGAAAAAAGCTTTAGGGAGCTGGATAAACCCGAGAATATGCGTAATTATAGGGGAATGGGCAACCTGTTGCTGTTGGTACCAGTTTTGACTGGGTAACTAAATAACCTATATTTGGACAGCTTGTCTAGCGATAATTAAGTACAAAATAAAAGGATATATCGTCAATTTGAAGAAGTTTCTCATAGTACCCAAATTACATTTATGGTTTATCTTTGAAAATTAAGCAGTCATTGCTTAAATCATGTGGTGGGATCATCAGCAAGCTTGAATATCGGACAAATGATAATTTATGTCGCGGCGTCTTCAATAAAATAATTAAATTAATTAATTAAAGCAATTCAGTTCCATATGATGTTTTCATAAATAATATATAATGTACGCAATAAAATTAATAAGTTCTTCATCAAGATATATTTCAGTTGTACCAGCGTGTACACCTATACCGGAAGTGGGTATAACACGTCACAATCTCGGTCTCGTCTGTCTCGCGAGAATGACATAACGCCAAAATGGCGGCGCCCATGAACTTATTTCTCAAGTAAAAAATAGTGTCTTAAAACACGAATTTCTCTCTTATAGGGTTGATGTCAATAGGAAAACTGTCATGGTTCCTCTTTTTAAATGATGAATATTTATATCAGACAGACATCAATCCATCCATTCCTATTCCTTTAATGTTTGTGAAAGATTTTGTTTCATAAATATATTCGTTGTATGACCATAATGTCCAAATCTGCAGTTAAACTAATACAACCAAAATAATCTTAAATGTAACATATTCATTTTCATTTAAAATATATGAGAATCTATGGTTACTCGTATATGAGTTAATCAGTAACAAAATCTGCTTTATTTGATATCACATATCACAGCTAGCTCTTTATTAAAGACATTGTTCAGTAGTTAAACCTTATCTTTCAATGTCAGCAAACGCGTTGTTTTATTGCACTTTATTGCACTTTTGGCATTTACAAGATCGAAACTAAAACTGGCAGTTAATCTTATACAGTACTATGCTAAAATGCTTTTAACAGGTGCTTTGTTAATTTTCTGCTTTTCTTTTCTATTCTCAGAGTGGATTTCCTCGTTTAACAGAAATAAATGTATTCAGTATACGAGTGTTTTGGAATTAATATTGGAGGATTGGTGAGATGTTTTATTACTAAAAAAAAAATATTTTGATGTTGTTGTTGCTTTGCACAAATTAGTTATAATCCTGCTACCTTTTGTTGTACAAGTATATTTTAATTATATCTAGAAAGGGCAGACAAAATTTTACAAAATTATTATGCTGACAATATCGAAAAGCTGTTTCGTTAAATGAAAATAACCATCGCGATGTGTTCAATAACAACATCAAATGAAAAAGTGATTAACAGGATATACAGCCCATTAATTCGGTTATAGGTGACTGCCTCCTGAAATTAGAAAATATTATATGCTGATTGTTATGTTATATTAAATTCACCACTAACTTGTTTTAAACTTATCGACACTGATGAATTATAAAAGTGTAACAGAAGAATGATAAGATACAAAGATGGAATAAATTGGAAGTGATAAATAAACAAACAAAGTCGATATTTCTGTATTTAAATGTGATCTTATTGAAAGGGTGGTTTTAAGGTAGGTTTCTGTATATCATTTTATACTTACTGTGCTGAAGGCTGTTAAAACAGTATCCATAGCCATTATGCCCCAGAAATCAAACATGTGTTAAATAATGTTTAAAATGGATTAAGTGCATGTTAAATGTTAAGCAACTGAGAGGAAATAGCGCTGAAGATACAGTTGTGTGTCTAAAAGGTATTGTTGGTCATTTTTAACAATAACAATTCTTTATCTAAACTAGATCTCCGCGAGTCAGATGTGTCGCCTTGTCAACAGCATAGCTGTCACTTAGGCATTTTCTTCTTAAATAAAGGTTATTTGTAAACACTACTCTTACAATGTACATGTATCTTTAACTTCAGTGGTAATTGAACTGATTGTAACACTGCATCAAGATTCATAAAGCTGTTATATTATCAAAAATAGAAATACCATGGAAAAGTTTGACAGTGACAGAAAAAAATGAGGACTCTGTAAACACTGCACTTCAGGTCAATGAAAGAAGTTTACATAACAAATTTGGAGTCAATCAAACTTATAGTGACCAAGTTATGCTTTGGACAAGTCTATTTAGTAAGAAAATTAACAAAGGGCAATAACTCAAAAATCATGAAGTGCAGAGTACCAGTTCTCAATGAGTTATATCAGCCTATGAAGTTTCAAGTCAATAGCTTTTAAAGTGTAGGAGAATTGGCCGGACAAAAAAAGTATTATAATTAACAAAAGACAATAACTTTAAAATCATTAAGTACATAGTACCAGTTCTTGTGCACTGCACATCTTCTCATTGAGATCTATCATCATATGAAGTTTCAAGTCCATAGCTTTTATAGTTCAGGTAAATTGGCCGGGACAAAAATAAAATATGAAAATTAACACAGGACAATAACTCAAAAATTAAGAAGTGCAGAGTAACGATTCCTGTGATTTGCACTTCGGGGTATTGAAAGAAGCATACATGTCAAGTTTGGAGTCAACCCTTCTTATAGTGACCGAGTTATGCTCCAGACAAGCCTAAGGGGACGCCGCAGACGACGCCGACAAAAGTAACCCCTATATGTCGCCTTTTTCAACACAAAAAGGGTGCGAGCAAATGATCAGAAATTTGTCATATAAGTTATCAGTTAAAACCTTCATTAATTGGTACACGAACGTCGAAAAGTTCTTTTCAGCACTTTAATGTAAAAAAAAACTCAGTTAAGGATGGCAACACTTTCAGTGCTTGTCATCGACCTTTACCCATTTCTCATCAGAATTAATTAATAAAACAATGTGCTTTGTAAATTGTCCCAACTATACTTATCTATGTAGGACACTTTTTATTGAGTATTCATGTCTAGTTGATCTAATTTCAAACAATGGTCTATTTATTTTGAAACTAATTAGAAGCTGACAATCATGTATCAGTGTAAAAATCTAATTAAGCATTCTAAGATATACTACCAGATTGCAAGATTCAAACGGGCATAGAAAGATTGAAAGGAAAAACAAGTAAATGAATGTCATGAACAGAAAAGCTGTTCTTTGTATTTAATTTTGAAATCACATGGGACGATTTTATTAATCTGTTTTCAACTGAACAAATTACTTTTGAAGCTTAATATATAAGTTCAAAAGCCTAAAGAGTTCTGGAAAAAAAAATCAATTAAGAAGAAATAACATCGGCCTGAGAGGTGTTTATCGGCTATTTAACACCGGTTTGGAGTTTTGATGCGTGGAATTGACTTGGAAGGCCGTAGGCATGAGTGGTTAATTTTTTCGCATAATATAATTTTATTCAACTCGTGCAATAAATTCAGTATTGAACTCACACTCATTCAATATCCTCTATTTATGAATGAGTTGTTTACTTACGATGACGTCATTACGCTGCTTACGGATTGGCGCCGTTTTGTCAAAATAATTATTAACTGATATAGATCAAATATGTGGCGTTAGTGTATGTGAGATATTATTTCGGTATTGTTTGAAAAGAAAACATTATAAGAACTGAAAATATAAATAAAAATGTTTTTTATTGTTGCTTTAAAAGGCTTTGTAAACTATATAATCGAGGGTGAAAACATAAAAGCCGCATATACAAGTAGTCCCTAACCAGTGTTTTTTGACAGTTTAACACCGGTTTTTTTCCTCCTTTGTCTCTAGTGACAAAATCACGTGGAATGATAGAATATGCTTTTAACATTTAGAAAAATGTAAGGCATTTGATTTCATGCGATATTGTGACACAAAATTTATTTTTGTGATGTCTTAATACCATTACTTTTAAACAAAAAACGTGTATATACATACATTGATTTCTTGATAATATCCATTGACTCTGTCATGTTTGCACTTTGGAAAGGGCCATCTCTGTCTAAATAAATTCAATTTGCCTATCATCATTTTGACAGGATCAATAACTCGCGCCTTTCATCTGGGTAACCCTCCTGTTCCAATGATGTTTGTCTTAACTTTATAAATTAAGGAAAGATTTTCTTGTCATTTCTGACATCAATTCGGTGGATGCAAGCGTTTTTGTCATTTTACACGTCTATCACACATTGTACTACTGCATATCCCGTTATCTCTAATACATTCATCTTCAACTGGTCATCGTTTTGATAGCAATGCTTATTTTCACTTCATATTCATCAGAAAGAAATGAACATTTAATGTTTTTTCTTAAACCATGACACTAAAATGATTACGCATTTTTCCTCGTACTAATGTTTTGGGCAAATTACACTATTCTTTCATTGAAGTTACAATGTATTTACCATGAAAGTATTAAGACTTGACCAAAATACTAGTATATTTTAATACTTCCATTAAAAGAACAACGACCAAAAATATTAAATCAGCAGATTATAATGTGTTTTTATATTCTTAAACATTTCTCCTTTGTTTGAATTCTTCATGAACTTATCTTTTTTTCTTATGCTTTTACCTATCAATTTTTTAAGATTCATATACATTACATATGCTCAGGCAATGACATTTGGTAAGTTATGAAGTGCCTGTTAAGTGGATATATTAGCATCGCAATAACGACGCTGATAACATTATCAAAATTATGTAAGTATGGTTGCATAATGTAAATGTATTTAAAAATCTGGAAACAAAGTGATCCCTCGGAAGCATTAACCACAACAAAATAACACGAGAATTGCAGACTCGGTTTGATTGAGTCTGTACATGAAGGATAATGAATACGTGCAACATCCCTAACGCCCCCTAGCACCGGCTTGAGCGGTACTCAATTCTCAACACTTAATAGTGCTGGCATCAATGATCCCGAAGGACCAAAAAAATATAACAACACTGAAGTAAAGTACGTGGCAACTTTTTACAGCTGTCACACAGCACTTAACACCTGCTGTTGTGAAGCATAAAAATCTGGAAACAAAGTGATCCCTCGGAAGCATTAACCACAACAAAATTACACGAGAATTGCAGACTCGGTTTGATTGAGTCTGTACATGAAGGATAATGAATACGTGCAACATCCCTCACGCCCCCTAGCACCGGCTTGAGCGGTACTCAATTCTCAACACTTAATAGTGCTGGCATCAATGATCCCGATGGACCAGAAAAATATAACAACAATAAATTCGCATTGTGCTGATTCCCCTTTCAGCTTAGTCTACAATTATTATTACGCGAAGTATTTTTCTGTTTTAAAATTTCTAAATAGAACGGATTATGTTTTGGTTTTGATTGCCGATGGTGTTTATTCAATATTAATATTTTTGGGTTTCATATGCCTTGTTTCTTTCGTACCATGTCATTAAGTGGTGAAAGATTTCCTATAAGTTTCTACGAGACTAATAAAATCATCGTTCATGTCGGGAAAGTGAAAGATACACCTCTTTGATTACTTGCAGAGATGATGGGAAATAAATTAGGGAAACATCTTGTGAACGTTTCTCAAGAATTAATTCTTATTGACACAGCTATGAGCAGATATAAAAAATAGATAAAAACATTCTATTAGACTGTTCACTTTTAGGCGCTATTAGATTACACAATTTTATCACAGATGCGTCTTCCAAAATAGTATTGACACAATACAATTTAATGGAAATTGTACTAAAGGTTTATAAGTTTATTTTTATAATAAGAAACATAATGAAGAAAGCATTTAATACTGGGTTTTAAAGTTTGTGTTATAATTTCTAATGCTAAAAAAACAAATATTAATGAATAAAAAGAAAATTAAAGGTTTTAAAAGGTATGCTTATATTCCGTTAACAATAAGTAAATAATGAAAATATTTGTAACCATTTTTAAAAAGTCATTGTTTCTAAATGATTTATTCAAGTTTAGTTTTTCTACAGGAGCAAAACGTTTTTTCTCAAATATCATCCATGGAATTTAGCCATATTCTTAGCAAGTCTGCTCTTGTATGTGGACACATTCATCTTTTATAAAAAAAAGTATATTTTCATTTAAAAACAATGAATGAGCTTATGATTCTGGTAGCTTAAAGTGGCATTATGCTCATTTTTTTTCATTGTCAAAATGGGCTAAATTGACTATATATTACAGAAAATGTTGAAATGTAAGAGATATTTTTAAAAAAAAAATACTTCAAATTCTTTGTTAACCATGTACTTGTCCGTATAATATGCGATTTGATATGGCGTTGAATGTTAAAACATTTCATTCTTAATAGATATCGAGTTATGTTATACAAAAATTTATGTTATATTTCAAAAGATTGATTATTATTGATCACCAGTTGTTACAGGAAAATGTTAAGGATAAAATATAAATCTGCTTCAAATATAAAAAGACTGCCCCATCAGAAATTATATTGGTTCACGTGAGTCATTTATCGTTCATGCGAAGCAAATATCTTAAATTGAAAGGAATTATCACAAAATGTAAAGTTTATTTAGACTTCACCTGTTCACTATACACCCTTGAATGGGAATAATATCACCTAACTGAGTCTGCAATTTTCATGTAATTTTGCTCTTTTCAATGCTTCAAAAGGATCATATTTTCCAGATATTAATGATTTATAGGCTCAACCTGGTAAAATAGTCTATTTTTCGATATTTAGAAGCTTAGTCGTTTTATCAACATTATATAACTGCTTTAGACTTCTGACTTGTTAAAATACTTTTTCTTTAGGCTTAAAGTATTCTTTTTTCTGGTTTTCATCATAGGCATGTTATAGTCAAATATCCACCTGTTTTCCACGCTGCACTTGGATAGATTTCACATTTTATTGCAAAAGCTAGTTCAAAGATTGTAAAATATAGATTATCACGATTGAAATAGAATAAAGCAGGTTTTTGGGATGAAATATCTCTTGATATTGGTGTGCGAAAAAAAAAGATATCTTTTAAAATAGACTACTGTAACTGTGGGAACTGATAAAATTGATAATTATTACTCGGATTATTATTTTTTACTAATATTAATTCTATTATCATTTTTATTCTTAGTTTCATCATCATTAGCATCTTCATCATCATCATCATTATCATCTTCTTCTTCATCATCATCATTATCATCTTCATCATCATTGTCATAGTCATTTCCAATATCATTATTAGGAAATTGATTTACGATCAGGCTTAAAAGATATAGGTTAAATTTATCATCTGTTTGGCTATGCTATGCTACTTTATGTCCCAAATTTCAGAATATTTCTTACTCGTCATCGTCTTTTGAATATACTCATTTTACAGATACGAGTGTATACAACAATTCTAGAAATCTTTATCAGTTTTATTACGATGATGAAATATTCTTTTTTTTTTATGAAACTAAAGTATATTATGACATGGTCATACAAAACTGCTGTTGCAAGAACGAATACAAGTTTAATACACAAGAGTATCCAGTTTTGATCAGAGGTTAAATACAGCGATTATATATTGGACGCTCTCCCTATTCAGCAGGCATTATAAATAAGACAAAAGATATCATTGTAATGTATCAAAAACAGTCTAGATATCCTGGAGCCATTCTGGTATATTTAGAAACATTCAACATATAAAGTATATTTATTTTCATGAAGAAAATAATACTATCTAAAAATTGGTTCTGGCATTCTTAACATCCAGTAAACGCATTATGAAGAGCTAATGGTTTGTTGTTGTTTTTCTTCATACTGTTTGAGTATTTTTGTATAAATCTCTTTTACTTGAATTTTGCAACGTTTACAAATAGTTGAATGTAAAAAATATGGAAATAAGATAAGGAGAATTCATATGTTCCCAATGTTGCTTGGAGATGTCTAGATGCGTTTCATTTATAAGTTTAACTAAGTAAACAAGTTGTGATTATAGTTAATTCATATACAATATTTTCCTGATGATAATTTTGTCTATCTTTAGTTTTTATTACACATTGAATACGGCAAATTAACATATTTTTTCCGTCGGAAAAAAGTAATCACATTGAATAAGTGTATGTTCTATTATAACAGTGATACTCATAACAAAGTGACGTTATTCAAAACAAATAAATTCATGCTAAGACCTCTAGGTTGGTCCTTAAGGAGCATTGATACCAACACGTTCAGAGTTGAAAATTGAAAATTGCTCAAGTCGGTGGTAGCGGGCGAGAGGGATGTTGCATTTTTTCAATTATCCCTCATGAACAGACTCATTTAAACCGATTCTGCAAATTTACTTGTTATTTTGTTGTTATGAATACTTCCCAGGGATCACCCATTTTTCAGTTTTATTTACTTAGTTTATGTATATAAATTAATTAGCCTAATACATTATGTGGGTGGAAGTTTATGTCAGTATTTACAAAAATATCTACAACTGATAAGGTTCTGATAAAACTATATAATTTGTCTGCGTTATATGAATGTCATGTTGAATTTAATGGAAAATAGCTTATAACAATAGCTCTCTTATTTCTGTTGCAAAAAATGCATTGAATCTATAAAACGTTGGCAACAGACACGCCGCAGCTTTTGTTTTATTATAAACGTATACCGAAAAAATCGGAAACATGTAAAATAAAAGGTAACAAGAGATTCAAAGAGGGTTTGTTTGGTTTCATGGTTTTCAGTATTGTATTCGTATTTTTTACCTTCGTTGAAACTCATGTTTATTCTTATTTTGGCTGATAAAATCGGATTCTTTATCAGTTTGTAATGTTAAAGTGGCATTATGCTTGTTTTGTTTTGTTGGGTTTTTTTGTTGTTGTTGTTGTTTGTTTTTTTCGCTATCAATTTAACTTCAATTGGTAATATTTTTCAAAAGATTCACTATTATAATTGTGATTGACAAATAATTGAAAATGATAATGTTTGGATATAATTTTGATAAAAGAACTACCTTACATTACTTAAAGACTGTCCAATTCGTTTTCAAAATTTTAACATTACGATACATTTTAAACGATATTAACCCATTACTTCATGAGCATTTTGAGAAAAATGGCTGTTTTCATTGAAAAGTCTCCCGTTACAAGTTCAAATTGCTATAATACTATAAATACTGCTTCAACACTAATCAAACTTGGCACAAATGTTAACTGGACCATTGCCCTTGCAACAACATGCTCAGGCTTAAATTTTCTGTTACCATGGCAACGAGGGGACATCTCAAAATTGCCAAAAATCACTATTTTGCCTCGATTTTTTCCATTATAATTGATTTCAAAGTGCTGCAACTTCTCAATGGATTGAGATAGAGTCAAATGCTTTTCAGCGTTGGTTACACGTTACCTTATGATCAATCTGGGGTCATTTATAGCCTCTCACAAGTCCAAAATTTTCTTGGCGATGAGGGGGACTCCGCCCCCCTTCAAACCCCCCAAACAGAAGGGGGCACATCCCCCTTCTGGCAACCCCCTGATGTATCTTTTGGTTGTGGGGCCGCGCCGAAAAAGTGGTCACTTTTTTTAACAACATTTCTCAAACAAAAACAAGTGTTAAGGGCCTAAATAATGCATTTTTTCACCATTTGAGACAACAAAAAGGGGGGGGTGAAAAAGGCGTTAAAAGGCGTGTATATGAAGTAATGGGTTAATAGAAAATGATGAAAATACTTGAATTTACTCTAAATCGCGTTTTTCCATGTTTAAACATGGCCTGTCATATGAATTTGAAGAAAAATTGTTGTTTTGTAGATTTTTTGATTTTTTTCATTAACCCATTACTTCATGAGCATTTTGTGAAAAATGGCTGTTTTCATTGAAAAGTCTCCCGTTACAAGTTCAAATTGCTATAATACTATAAAAACTGCTTCAACACTAATCAAACTTGGCACAAATGTTAACTGGACCATTGCCCTTGCAACAACATGCTCAGGCTTAAATTTTCTGTTACCATGGCAACGAGGGGACATCTCAAAATTGCCAAAAATCACTATTTTGCGTTGATTTTTTCCATTATAATTGATTTCAAAGTGCTGCAACTTCTCAATGGATTGAGATGGAGTCAAATGCTTTTCAGCGTTGGTTACACGTTACCTTATGATCAATCTGGGGTCATTTATAGCCTCTCACAAGTCCAAAATTTTCTTGGCGATGAGGGGGACTCCGCCCCCCTTCAAACCCCCCCAAACAGAAGGGGGCACATCCCCCTTCTGGCAACCCCCTGATGTATCTTTTGGTTGGGGGGCCGCGCCGAAAAAGTGGTCACTTTTTTTAACAACATTTCTCAAACAAAAACAAGTGTTAAGGGCCTGAATAATGCATGTTTTCACCATTTGAGACAACAAAAAGGGGGGGTGAAAAAGGCGTTAAAAGGCGTGTATATGAAGTAATGGGTTAATAATTTTTTCTCTAGATCACCTGGAGTATTGATGTTTGTGAAAAATTATGTTTCTTAAATGACCATAATGTGCAAATCGGCATTTAAACCCAAGCAACCAAAATAATCTTAAATGTAACATATTTTCATTTAAAATATATGAGAATCTATGACTACTCGTATATGAGATAATCAATAACAAAATCTGCTTTATTTAATATCACATATCACAGCTAGCTCTTTATTAAACAGACATTGTTCAGTAGTTAAACCTTATCTTTCAATGTCAGCAAACATTGCGAATTTATCTGTTGTTTTATTGCACTTTATTGCACTTTTGACATTTACAAGATCGGAACTAAAACTGGCAAACAAAGTCGATATTTCTGTATTTAAATGTGATCTTATTGAAAGGGTGGTTTTAAGGTAGGTTTCTGTATATCATTTTATACTTACTGTGCTGAAGGCTGTTAAAACAGTATCCATGTAGCCATTATGCCCCAGAAATCAAACATGTGTTAAATAATGTTTAAAATGGATTAAGTGCATGTTAAATGTTAAGCAACTGAGAAGAAATAGCACTGAAGATGCAGTTGTGTGTCTAAAAGGTATTGTTGGTCATTTTTAACAATAACAATTCTTTATCTAAACTAGAACTCCGCGAGTCAGATGTGTCGCCTTGTCAACAGCATAGCTGTCACTTAGGCATTTTCTTCTTAAATAAAGGTTATTTGTAAACACTACTCTTACAATGTACATGTATCTTTAACTTCAGTGGTAATTGAACTGATTGTAACACTGCATCAAGATTCATAAAACTGTTATATTATCAAAAATAGAAATACCATGGAAAAGTTTGACAGTGACAGAAAAAATGGAGGACTCTGTAAACACTGCACTTCAGGTCAATGAAAGAAGTTTACATAACAAATTTGGAGTCAATCAAACTTATAGTGACCAAGTTATGCTTTGGACAAGTCTATTTAGTAAAAAATTAACAAAGGACAATAACTCAAAAATCATGAAGTGCAGAGTACCAGTTCTCAATGAGTTATATCAGCCTATGAAGTTTCAAGTCAATAGCTTTTAAAGTGTAGGAGAATTGGCCGGACAAAAAAAGTATTATAATTAACAAAAGACAATAACTTTAAAATCATTAAGTACATAGTACCAGTTCTTGTGCACTGCACATCTTCTCATTGAGATCTATCATCATATGAAGTTTCAAGTCCATAGCTTTTATAGTTTAGGTAAATTGGCCGGGATAAAAATAAAATATGAAAATTAACACAGGACAATAACTCAAAAATTAAGAAGTGCAGAGTAACGATTCCTGTGATTTGCACTTCGGGGTATTGAAAGAAGCATACATGTGAAGTTTGGAGTCAACCCTTCTTATAGTGACCGAGTTATGCTCCAGACAAGCCTAAGGGGACGCCGCAGACGACGCCGACAAAAGTAACCCCTATATGTCGCCTTTTTCAACACAAAAAGGGTGCGAGCAAATGATCAGAAATTTGTCATATAAGTTATCAGTTAAAACCTTCATTAGTTGGTACACGAACGTCGAAAAGTTATTTTCAGCACTTTAATGTAAAAAAAAACTCAGTTAAGGATGGCAACACTTTCAGTGCTTGTCATCGACCTTTACCCATATCTCATCAGAATTAATTAATAAAACAATGTGCTTTGTAAATTGTCCCAACTATAGTTATCTATGTAGGAGACTTTTTATTGAGTAATCATGTCTAGTTGATCTAATTTCAAACAATGGTCTATTTATTTTGAAACTAATTAGAAGCTGACAATCATGTATCAGTGTAAAAATCTAATTAAGCATTCTAAGATATACTACCAGATTGCAAGATTCAAACGGGCATAGAAAGATTGAAAGGAAAAACAAGTAAATGAATGTCATGAACAGAAAAGCTGTTCTTTGTATTTAATTTTGAAATCACATGGGACGATTTTATTAATCTGTTTTCAACTGAACAAATTACTTTTGAAGCTTAATATATAACCTCAAGGTTGGTTCTTTAGGAGCATTGACACCAACACGTTCAGTGTTGAAAATTGAAAATTGCTCAAGTCGGTGGTAGGGGGCGTGAGCAATGATCCATTTTTTTCAATTATCCCTCATGAACAGACTCATTTAAACCGATTCTGCAAATTTACTTGTTATTTTGTTGATGAATACTTCTCAGGGATAACCCTTTTTTCAGATTTATTTACTTAGTTTATATATTTATATATATAAATTAATTAGCCTAATACATTATGTGGGTGGAAGTTTATGTTTGTATGTACAAAAATATCTACAACTGATAAGGTTCTGATAAAACTATATAATTTGTCTGCGTTATATGACTGTCATGTTGAATTTAATGGAAAATAGTTTATAACAATAGCTCTCTTATTTCTGTTGCAAAAATTGCATTGAATCTATAAAACGTTGGCAACAGACACGCCGCAGCTTTTGTTTTATTATAAACGTATACCGAAAAAATCGGAAACATGTAAAATACAAGGTAACAAGAGATTCAAAGAGGGTTTGTTTGGTTTCATGGTTTTCAGTATTGTATTCGTATTTTTTACCTTCGTTGAAACTCATGTTTATTCTTATTTTGGCTGATAAAATCGGATTCTTTATCAGTTTGTAATGTTAAAGTGGCATTATGCTTGTTTTGTTTTGTTGGGTTTTTTTTGTTGTTGTTGTTGTTGTTTTCGCTATCAATTTAACTTCAATTGGTAATATTTTTCAAAAGATTCACTATTATAATTGTGATTGACAAATAATTGAAAATGATAATGTTTGGATATAATTTTAATAAAAGAACTACCTTACAGTACTTAAAGACTGTCCAATTCGTTTTCAAAATTTTAACATTACGATACATTTTAAACGATATTAATAAATTTTTCTCTAGATCACCTGGAGTATTGATGTTTGTGAAAAATTATGTTTCTTAAATGACCATAATGTGCAAATCGGCATTTAAACCCAAGCAACCAAAATAATCTTAAATGTAACATATTTTCATTTAAAATATATGAGAATCTATGACTACTCGTATATGAGATAATCAGTAACAAAATCTGCTTTATTTAATATCACATATCACAGCTAGCTCTTTATTAAACAGACATTGTTCAGTAGTTAAACCTTATCTTTCAATGTCAGCAAACATTGCGAATTTATCTGTTGTTTTATTGCACTTTATTGCACTTTTGACATTTACAAGATCGGAACTAAAACTGGCAGTTAATCTTATACAGTCCTATGCTAAAATGCTTTTAACAGGTGCTTTGTTAATTTTCTGCTTTTCTTTTCTGTTCGAATTCCCAGAGTGGATTTCCTCCTACGAAACAATATTTTAACTGAAATAAATGTATTCAGTATACGAGTGTTTTGGAATTAATATTTGAGGATTGGTGAGATAGTTTTATTTCTAAAAAAATGTTGTTTGTTGAGTTTTTGTTGTTGTTGTTGGGTTTTTTGTTTTGGTTTTGTTGTTGTTGTTGTTGTTGTTTGTTACTGTTGTTTTTTGTCAGTTGTTGAAATTGTTTTGGTATAAAATGAACAGCGTATATATTACCATAAAATGAGCAAACATTTAAGAATTAACTGATCGAACTATTTATAATTTTAATACCAAAATCGTTATAATACTTGAATTCTGATGTAAAAAATTACTTTGCCCAAATTAGTTATAATCCTGCTACTTTTGTTGTACAAGGATATTTTTAATCATATCTAAAAAGGGCAGATAAAATTTTACAAAATTATTATACTGACAATTTCACAAAACTGTTTCGTTGAATAAAATTAATTATCGCAATGTGTTCGATTATATTTTGAAATAACAACATCAAATGAAAAAGTGATTAATAGGATAAAGAGCCCATTAATTCGGTTATTGGTGACTGCCTAGTGAAATTAGAAAATATTATATGCTGATTGTTATGTTTTTATTCATTGTTTTACGTTATTGAAATTATAGCTCAATATATTCTGCAATCTTTGACTATGTGGTGGCACCACTAACTTGTTTTAAACTTATCGACACAGTCACTGATATGAATTACAAAAAAAGTGTAAAAGGGAATGAAAAGATACACAGGTGGAAAAAGTTGGAAATGACAAATAAACAAACAAAGCCGATATTTATTTATTTTAGATTTGTTGTTATTCAATGTCCGATTTTGAGGTAAGTTTCTGTATATCATCTAATACTTACTCTGCTGAAAGGTATTGTTGGTCATTTTTAACAATCTAAACTAGAATGTGTCGCCTTGTGAACAGTATAGTTGTCACTTAGGCATGTTCTTTTTAAAAATATAGGTTATTTGTAAACACTACTCTTACAATGTACATGTACCTTTAGCTTTATTTGAACAGATTGTAACAATGTTGCATCAGGATTCATAAAACTGTTATATAATCAAAAATAGAAATACCGGGGGAAACTTTGAAACTGACAGATAAAATGGAGGACTCTGTGATAGATTCTTAAGCCCTGCACTTCAGGTCAATGAAAAAAGCTTACATACCAAACTTGGAGTCAATCAAACTTTTAGAGACCAAGTTATGCTTTGGACAAGTCTATTAAGAAAGAAAATTAACAAAGGGCAATAACTCAAAAATCACAATGAGCAGAGTACCAGTTCTCAATAAGTTCTATCATCCTATGAAGTTTCAAGTCAATAGCTTTTAAAGTGTAGGAGAATTGGCCTGGACAATTATAATGTATTATAATTAACAAATGACAATAACTTTACAAGCATTAAGTACAGAGTGCCGGTTCTTGTGCACTGCACATCTTCTCAATGAGATCTATCATCCTATGAAGTTTCAAGTTCATAGCTTTTATAGTTTTTGTAAAATGGCCGGAACAAAAATAAAGTATGAAAATTAACCCAGGACAATAACTCAAAAATTAAGAAGTGCAGAATAACGATTCTTGTGCACTGCACTTCGGGTTATTAAAAGAAGCATGCATGCCAAGTTTGGAGTAAACCTTACTTATAGTGACCGAGTAATGTTCCGTACAAGCCTAAGGGGACGCCGCCGCCGACAACAACGACGACGACAACTGTACACGAACGTCGAAAATTACTTTCAGACCTCTAATGTCAGAAAACCTCAGTTAAGTCCTTTAATACTTTCAATGACAATACCTACAGTGCTTGTCATCGACCTTTACCCTTTTCTCATCAGAATTAATTAATAAAACAAAGTGCTTTGTAAATTGTCCCAACTATACTTATCTATTTAGGACACTTTTTATTGAGTATTCATGTCTAGTTGATCTGATTTCAAACAATGGTCTATTTATTTTGAATCTAATTAGAAACTGACAATCATGTATCAGTGTAAAAATCTAATTAAGCATTCTAAGATATACTACCAGTCTGCAAGCTTCAAACGGGCATAGAAAGATTGAAAAGAAAGACAAGTAAATGAATGTCTTGAACGGAAAAGCTGTTCATTGTATTTAATTTTGAAATCACATGGGACGATTTTATGAATCTGTTTTCAACTGAACAAAATAGTTTGAAGCTTGATATAAGTACAATAGCCTAAAGAGTTCTTGGAAGAAAATCAATGTGCATTTCTCATTTAGAAGAATGCACACAATGCTAACATTAGGCATTTGATTTGATATACTAGTATCATACGATATTGTGACACAAAATATTTGTGTGATGTCTCAACATTTGTTTTTAAACGAAAAAGTGTATACATGTTCATTGCTTTCTTGATAATATCCATTGCCTCTGTTATGTTTGCACTTTGAAAAGAAGAGACTTTCTGTCTAAATCCAATTTGCCAATCATCATTTTGACACGATCTATAACTCGCGCCTTTCATCTGGGTAACCCTCCTGTACTGTTTCCTTTATATATAAAGGAGTTTTTCTTTATCATTTCTGACAATAATTCGGTGGATGCCTGCATTTTTGTCATTTGCAAGTCTATAACACATTGCAAAAAGTCAGGCCTACTGCATAAATCTTTATCTCTAATACATTCATCTATAACGGGTCATCGTTTTAACAGCATTGTTTATTTCACTTCATATTCATCCGAACAAAAAAACATTAAATGGTATTTTTTAAACCGTGATACAACTCTTAAGTGCTCCCAAACTGATTACGCATTCCCATGGTACAAAATGAAACAATGTCCAAATATAGGCGTCATCCTTCTCGGCGCCGCCAACAATTTCAATATCTTTAGCCTCGACGCGGATTCACCATCGTTTAGTTTAACGACTTTGATCCTTAAAAAGAGCCATCTCTGTGTGTAAGTTCAATTTTCAATTAATCATTTTGAAACATAAGGTATCGGACGAGCCTTTACACGTTTTCATCTGGAAATCTTATAGGGAATATATCTTAGTGATTTATGACGTTAATGTGGTGGATGCCAACATTTTGTTATTTACAGGTCTATCATTCAAAAGGGTCAGACTTACTGCATATTTCATTATCTGTATCACCAATCATCTTTAAGAGGACCTTACTTTAAAAGCAATGTCTTTTGTGATTTCATCAATAAAAGAAGAGACAATTCTAATATCTATAACGGATTCCCCATTTTTCACGATCGCAAGCAAAGGTTACTAAATGTCTAGAAGGTTCTCATCAAGGACAGAGTTGTGTTAACTTCAGTGTCTATATTTATGATCTGGTTGGTCAGAAACATATTCTTTCAAAAGTAGATTCTGTAGATCTTTGCTCAAGTATCCTTTTTTTTGTTTTGTTTTTTGAACGCATAAGACAGATTGTGTTTTCAAAAAGTTTGTTTATAGTTATATACATGTAATTTTATGAAATATAGATCTTTTTTCTTTTGTGTCTTCTGAATGATTTCTTGGAAAATAAAAGATGAAAAAGATATTTACGACACTAATAAATGTATAAATCGTCTGACATTTCAAACAAAGTTGTTGTTGATGATGTTGGAAAGATAAATCAATTCATTGCACAGTGGTACATTCATTTTATATATTCAAAGACGATGAAAAGGTTCTTACGCTTTTTACTTGATACAATTTTAAAGCTGCATGATGTAGATGAGCCAAAGTATTTCAAGAAATACTTGAGAAAAATGTCCTAAGGTTTTAAGAAAAGTAAAAAGATTCAAGAGTCAAGTAATAATTTACATGTTATTTGCGGTTAAAGACTGATTTTGCAGCATTCATCACCATATTTCTACAGCACGACTAACTCCGTAAGGGCTTTTTTGCGGATTTCAACTTTTTTCTTCTTCTTAATTTCTATTTGAAAGACCCTGGTTTTCCCTATATTTCAAAAGATATGAAATAGAATATAGTCATAGAGTACAGCTACTTTGTATACTATGACGAACGCTATTGATTTGAGCCGCGTCATGACAAAACCAACATAATGGGTTTGCGACCAGCATGGATCCAGACCAGCCTGCGCATCTGCGCAGTCTGATCAGGATCCATGCTGTTCGCTTACAAACCCTATTACAAGTAGAGAAACTGATAGTGAACAGCATGGATCCTGATCAGTTTGCGCGGAGGCGCAGGCTGGTCTGGATCCATGCTGGTCGCAAACCCACGATGTTTGTTTTGTCATGGCGCGGCTCATTTATGTTATATTAGTGAGATATCAGTTATTAGTCTAACATTTTTCGGAGAAACCAAAACTCTGATGTTATTCTTATTGTTTCCATTTAGTAATTAAAATTACTTGTCGTTTCATTATTTAATAAAAGTAATTGAAATACTAGCAGGACATGATTTTGTTTACAGAAACTACAACTAAAAAGCTGGTTTCCTTGCCCAAACGAAATGCATATATATCTTTCCAGTTGCACTTTTGTGCTAGCTTTCTCAGTTACGTAAAAAGAGATCTATTTACATGACACTGGAAATGATAGCTGTGTAGAATGTACGTCTGTTTTTCATTACAGTCAAAATCTGATAAAGTCCTGATAGTTTTCCATGTATCGTCTGATTTATATATCCATCATTTAAAAATAAATTAATATATAGTGAATAGACATTTTCAATCTTTTTCTATTTATTACTGCAGCATATACAGGTGTCTAGCATTATAATATAATGAAATGAAAATACGCAGTGATTGATTACTGTCACACTATAAGGGCTATGGTTTAGAGAAGTGTTTTATAGAAAGTCGTAAGTCTAAAAGTCCTTGGCCGAATAGTTAATTTCGCTGACTTCATACTTCCTCCATTTCACCGCTGTGGGTTCGAATTCCGTTAGAATTTTGATTCTTTCATGTAGGAAGCTATCCAGCTAGCTTACGGAACGTCGGTGGTTCTACTCAGGAGCCTGAAATAATGCAAGGAGGGGCGCCAGAGGCTTTACTTCACCAATACAGCTGGAAAGTCGCAATATGACCTTTACTGTGTTGGTACGAGTAAAATCTTATTTTGGTCTTTGACTACAATAAAAACGTTTATTGAAACACTGTCTACAATAAGTCCTAAAGTTAGTCTTAGGTCATAGGACTTAGGATACACTTAGGACTTTCTATGAAACGCACCCTGCAGATGAGGAAACAGTCTTGCTAAGACCTGCTTGGATTAGCATGTATCAACGAATAATTATTGAATATATGCATAAAGACGGCTATTTTTCGATGAATTTGAATACGTAAAGCATAGATGCTTAAAGCTATCTTTAACTTATACAAAATCTGTTAGATCCACATATTCGATGATTGTGTACAAACTATATAACCTGATACATGTTAATAGATTCTAGCAATTCATTTCACTGTTGTTCCTATTCACAAATTTAGCCAGGAATATTATAAGTTTATTACCATCATCTATATCTTATTCTGTCTTTCTCTTTCTAGAATCTACATTATTCCCTAGAACATGTCAAATACACAGAATTATAATTACAATTATAAAAGTGATCTAGTTAGAAATGTTTATATAAGTGACATTTGACCAAACAAATCCATATAACTTAAAAAATACTACTAAATGTGAGATGTTCCAATGCTTCAAATATATATTTGTGACGTAAAACCCAATCAAACAAACAAAAAAATATATATCATCCTGATCTTAACCTGTCTTCCAGTCAGTTTTTGAATGATACTTTTTGGTTTATTTGTCAGATTGTTTGTAAGTATCGTACATCATTCTACGAAGTAAAGTACCGTAATGTCTCGTGTAAATTTATGACACCACAGCAATCTCTAAACCCTTAACTTGATCGACTGACAATTTTACACTTTTACAAATGAATTTAAGAGCTTTTCAAATCATTGAATATTGTACAGCTTTCATTACAACTTACAAATATTTCCGACAGTATACGTTTTGTTCTTGTTAGTTATTTATCGTTCATGCCAAGTAAACATATAAAATTGAAAGGAAAAGAGGGAATTATGTAAAATGTAAAGTTTATTTAGACTTTCATCTGTTCACTTTACACATTTCAATGGGAACAAGTAGAGATTTTGATGCTAAAGCATCAAGTCGCCGGATAGAAAAATGATTGTATTATCATAAATATAAGAAAATATAAGTTTAATGGTTCAAGTATAAAAATAAGAGGAACAATGAGTTGAGTAATGTTTGCCACTGAGGCTTGTAAGGCAAGTGCTATATGTTGGTAATTCTTCTAGTAATTGTACTTTATACATATACTGTTGTACCATACATTGAAATCCGTATAGGTTACTAGTTCAGATTCAGATAATTACCGACAAATAATTACCGATCATCGAATATTTGCAAACTGACTATAAAAATATATATGTTTAATTATTTCATGAAACAATGCAATTTTACTGTAAAAGTCTTGTACATCATTAATATGTGCTATCGAAAAAATGTATTCCCATCGTTACATACGATATATAAAATTAACGTTTAATTGTCTTTCAGTGCAATAACCTATCAACACAAAGATAGTTTTTTTTCTATGTATTTAATACGATTCCGGAACCCTACCGTCATACCGTTTTGGAAACCTGCGTGACAGAAACCGACGGAATATACCCGAAATCAACGATTACCATATTGTGCCTCTTAAGCATAAAATTATTTTGGGATGTTCAACCTAAACTAAACTATTGAACTTTCTTGTCGAAAGTTTGACAGAACGGGCCAAGTTTAACCCTTTACCAAGAAGAAAGGAAAAGGTTTTGAAAATTTATTTTTAATGTATAAAATATGAGTAAACAGGTTTTTCTAATGGTATAAAGTATGAAACTGATTAATGAAAAATAACTTATGTAATTATCTGTACAAAATTACAATGATTTGCATCTTATCAGCTACCATACCTTTTTCTTATCAGCAATCTGTTACTATTAATAGATTTTATAACGATATACAGCATAATTATATAAACATGTAGTCACGTGATTCTTACGAAAGACCAGGGAGAATTTGTTTATAATTAGATAAAATAATGTAATATAATAGGTCTCATAAAATATAAACAACCAAATAATTTTAAAGTGTCATTTCAAATATCATTCATTATTTATATATATTTTAAAATAGAAATGCTTGACACATAGAAAAAAGTAAAAGTAACCCTAATATTCAATGACTGAGCCTTGGGGATACGTTATTGATTCATTTCATGAAAATTGTAATGTTGCTTTTTAAGATGTCAATATGTGTATATTTCATTTCACTGAGCAAAGTTATCATATGTTTGAATTTTTGAGATTACTGAAAAATAATTGTTGTCTTTAATTGTTCAATGATTGATATGTTTTTAATTTCAGATTTTAAGGGCTTCTCCTACCATAGGTATAATATTAAACTGTTACAAATATAGTCGCCGGTTTCTACCGGCGACTAATAAGATCACCTTACCGGGTCTTCAATTGTCATGTATTTTTTGCTTCGGAAGGATCATATTGTCGGGAATTGATAACGTCATTTATAGCGCCTTGTATAACGTGACGTTCCGCGCTTACGTTAACGTCACTTCCGACTTAACATTGTATTGTTGTTTATACTATATATGAATGTTGATCAGTAAAGGTCGAACCTGGAAACTACAACGCATCTTGTCTAGTTACTATACACCCCCACATTGTTGGTGCCGTGAGAAATTCTACAATCACAATGAATTTACAGAAGCTTATTTCTACTAGAGAGGGCCAGCGACGTCTTATTTCTAGACAACTGGAGAAATTTAACGACGAGTTGTCACATTCGGAGAAGTCAGCCCTACTCGAAATCATGGAAGAAAAAGCCGAGATTATCAAGAATCTCAACGATAAGATTGTTAATCATGCAGATATTGACGATTTGGAAACAGAATTGGTAGAGAGTGACGAATATTCTATTGATTTACGTTTGAAACTACGAAAACTGAAGGAAGATATCACCAAATCTAATTACACTGGCAGCGGCAGCGTGATCCGTAATTCACAGGACATTAACGGTAGTGCTAGAACTTTATCAAGTGAGAACTTTTCTAATCACAGCCACAGAGTGTCGTCTGATAATTCATCTTTTCACAGACTACCTAAACTGAGTTTACCTACGTTTGATGGAGATGTTGAAAAATGGCAGTCATTCTGGGACTCGTATGAGGCTGCTGTACATTTGAACCAAACACTATCTGATGTCCAAAAGTTCAACTATTTACGTTCCTTACTACAAGACGCTGCATATACCGCCATAGCAGGTTTTCCATTAACTAACGGAAATTACCAGAATGCAATAGATTTGTTACAAGAACGATTCGGACAGTCTCATAAAATAATAGATAGTTACATGCAGTCGCTTTTAGATTTGCCGATACCAGATAACAGTGTAACGAGTCTACGCAGGTTTCACGACAAAATGGAAAACTACATCCGGGGTTTAGAATCTTTAGGTGAGAGTCAGGGTTCCTATGGTGATTTATTGATACCCATAATCATGAAAAAACTTCCCTCCGAAGTACGACGAAATTTAGCACGAGAACACGGAAATGTACGATGGCATATACAAGATTTGAGAACTTCTATCGCCAGAGAAATAAACATCCTAGAAATGGGCATAACTGACGAAATAAGAGAATCACACTTGCCGACGGCATCATTATTCACCGGAACCGGAAAGAAAAAATACCCATCTAAGAAATTTTCGCACACAAGAGATAATGATAGGGGTAAGAAATGATGTTTGTTCTGTGAAGGTGACCACAAGTCGCTTGATTGTGAAAAAGTTAAAACACGTGAAGAAAAACTAACTATCATTAAAGCTAAACGTATGTGTTATAATTGCCTGGGAAAACACCAAGTTTCAGAGTGTCGTTCTAAGTTTCGGTGCAAGAAATGCCAGCGAAAGCACCATACTAGTATTTGTGACCAACCATCGAATTTCGATTTGAATCCACATGCAACATCATTTATAAGCTCTACTTCCGGTCAAACAGGAAATACAGGAACTGCCATTCTTCATTCAACGACGCATGAAAGATCGAACATTCTACTCAAGACTGCTATCGCTCAAGTAAGCTCCCAAGACCATACCATAACTAATACAAACATATTATTTGACGAAGGTGCTCAAAGGTCATTTATTACGGAAGAGCTTGCTGAGAAACTGAAATTAAAACCCAACGGTTCAGACACTATATCATTAGCATCTTTTGGTGGCAAATCAGAACAGTGTCGTCATATACCCACAGGCAGAGTGTTTCTACACGTCGAACATAGAGAGATAATACCAATTGACGTACTTATTGTACCAACCATTGCTGTACCATTACCTAACTTGCAGAGAAATGTGAAATGTTTGAAATATATCGAAGGTCTTAAACTTGCACATCCTATTACCGACACTGACGACGATTTCGAGATATCACTCTTGATTGGAGCCGACTATTTTTGGCAAATCGTGCAGAATAAGGTTGTTAGGGGCAACGGACCTACGGCAGTGAAATCAAAGATCGGTTATTTACTGTCAGGACCTCTTCCGGAAGTTAAAAATGCGTCGTCTGTTAGCTATATGTTTAATGTTGTAACAGCGCCACCTAATGCCACAGATCTTGAGAGATTCTGGAAGTTAGAATCTATGGGGATATTAGAAGATGATACTGAGAAATCTACTTCTGGTATACTTAACGAGTATAAAGAAAACTGTATCACGTACAAAGATGGACGTTATGTTGCAAAACTGCCCTGGAAAGAAGATCATTCCGTACTTCCTACAAATTACGAAATTTGCAGAAAGCGTACAGAAAACACAATTAAACGGCTTTCAACAGAACCGGATATACTTAAAAACTATGGACAAATCATAGAAGATCAGTTAAAACGCGGTTTTATTGAAAAATGTGATAAAAATGTTACCACACCAAACCCTGTACATTATATTCCACATCATTATGTAAAGAAGGACTCGAACACGACACCTATCCGCATCGTGTATGACTGCAGTTGTAAGTCACGTGACCAGCCTAGTCTGAACGATTGCTTGATGTCAACACCACCTGAACTGAATGATTTAACTGGAATTCTTATTCGTTTTCGAATGAATAAATACGCCATAGCAACCGATATTGAGAAAGCTTTCCTCAACATTACTCTTGACGAGAACGACCGAGATGTGACGCGATTTCTATGGCTCAGTGATCCTAGTAACCCCAACAGCGAATTGACAACATATAGATTCCGAGCAGTCCTTTTTGGGGCTACGTCGTCCCCTTTTATTCTCTGTGCAACAATACTTAAGCACCTTGAACTTAACAACGACAAGAAAGCTAGCGAATACCTACGTCAAGATCTATACGTTGATAACGTGATATCAAGTTTCCAACAGGAAGAACAACTTCTACAATTCTACACCGAGTCTCGTGAGCTAATGTCATCTGCAGGTTTTAACCTTAGGTCCTGGAGTTCAAACAGTAAAATGCTTCAAAAACAAGCAATCAACGATTCAGTAATAGATAATGCACAAACTCCTAAGATACTTGGAATGAAATGGGACACAAATAGTGACGTTTTACTGTATCCGGTCAGAAACATACCAAATACCCAGATTGTAACAAAGAGAGAAATATTGCAGCATACATCTCGAATCTATGATCCCTTGGGTTTACTAAGTCCAGTTACCATCAGAGCTAAATTACTTCTACAGGAGTTATGGCAACAGAAGTTTGAATGGGATATGCCATTACCTGACAGTATTCAAGAAAAATGTCATAGTTTAATAACAGATTTGAATTCCGTGACAAAAACTACGTTTCCTAGATACTACTTCGAAAATACATTAAACGCATCAAGAAACACGTGCATTCACATATTTTGCGACGCTAGCTTGGTATCGTATGGTGCTACGGCTTACATCTGTAGAGACAACCAATCTACTCTTGTAATGGCTAAAACTCGGGTTGCTCCATTGAAGAAGTTAACATTACCAAGGTTAGAGCTAATGGCGGCAGTAATTGGATCCCGACTCAGTAAACACCTGCAGCAAAACACCAGCATAACACAGATATACCTTTGGTCAGATAGCCAGATTGTGCTTTCTTGGCTTCAGACGCCTAAAACCCTTCCGCGATTTGTAAGAAACAGAGTGATTGAAATCCACGTGCAGTCCGAAAACCGGAAATGGAATTATTGTCCGACGAAAGAAAACCCTGCCGATTTACTTACGAGGGGTATCTCTGTGACTCACTTCAAGAACAGTAATCTATGGTTTCATGGACCTACATGGCTTACCACACCTGACAGTTGGCCAGTTTGGCAAGAAAAAGATATTTACGTTACCATGACAACGTTTATTGACCCAGCAACCAAGCCAAAAGATACAATTTTACCATTAAGCAATATCAGTTTCATAGACATGTCAAGATTCAGTTCCTTAAGAAAGCTGCTCAGGGTTACAGCTTATGTCCTGCGTTTTATATTCAAGTGTCGAGGCGGGAGTCATACTGGAAGATTGGACTTGTTAACTACAGACGAACTACGCAGAGCTGAGGAGATGTGCATACGGAGTTGCCAGATGTCCAAATATCAAGCAGAAATAGAAGATACAAAATCAAAAAGAAACAAACTTCCATTATGTAGACAACTTCAGTTATTCTTAGACAATGGCATATTAAAGTGTCGTGGTCGTATCCACAATGCTCCATTAGACGTACTTACCAAGTTCCCGTACCTACTACCAGCTAAGCATCCTTTTACAAAGTTAGTTGTCAACGACGCACATTCTAGATTATTGCATGCCGGCGTTAGTTCAACTATTACGTTTTTAAGGACAGAAGTACTGGATTCCCTCGATTCGTCAAACTGTTTAAAAACATTTTACGTAAATGTACATATTGTGTGAAGGTTATTGGGAAACCCTATTCAGCACCTGACCCACCTCCATTACCAAAGTGTAGAGTTTCTGACGTCAAACCCTTTACTTATACAGGAGTAGACTTCTCTGGAGCATTACTGGTTCGGGATAGTAACAAAAGAGACATAAAAGCTTACTTATGCTTGTTTACATGTGCTACTACGAGAGCAGTTCACCTAGAACTTGTTTCAAACCTATCAACAGAATCATTCCTACAAGCTTTCCGACGTTTCTGTAGCAGAAAATCTGTCCCTTACGTCATGATGTCAGACAACGCTAACACCTTCATATCAGCCTCAAAACAACTAAGAGATTTGTTTCACTCACTCACAGTTAGAGAAGAACTCAACAACAGAGGAATTGAGTGGAAGATGATACCTAAACGAGCCCCTTGGTTTGGTGGAATGTGGGAACGTCTCATAGGTCTGACGAAAACAACAATAAAGAAAGTGCTAGGACGTTCCTATGTAACCTACGAAACTTTACAGACTGTAATCACAGAAATCGAGGCAATGATTAACGATAGGCCGTTGACATATGTGTGTTCTGGTAATTCAGATGAACTGGAAGTACTTACACCATCACACTTACTTTATGGCAGACGAATAACCAAACTCCCTTATGAAGATGTCCTTTCATGTACATTCCCAACGCCAAGTGACCGTTCGTCAGTTATCAAACAGGCTACAATACAAACGAAGTTAATCAACCACTTCCGGGATAGATGGCGTCACGAATATCTGACAGCTTTACGAGAACGTCATCAGACTACTGGCAAAAATGACCAGACGATATCCGTTGGAGACGTTGTATTAGTCCACGACGATGTTCCCCGCTTATTATGGAAACTTGCTGTAGTTGAAGAACTCGTGCCAGGAAAAGATGGACTTATTCGAAGTGCTAAAATTCGAACTCAAAATGGACTCACAAATCGCGCAATTGTAAAACTTTACCCCCTCGAAATGTATTAATCTAAAATTTCAGAGGAAAGGTGATACATGAATAAGAGACTGTATTCAATATATTTATGACTGTTTCTTAATTAATAATACTTTATATGAGATACTATAGCAACTGTAGTGTTCAAATAATGGATTTATTACTAAACTTTAAATAACATTTCGCGCCCCGAGTATGTCGGGAATTGATAACGTCATTTATAGCGCCTTGTATAACGTGACGTTCCGCGCTTACGTTAACGTCACTTCCGACTTAACATTGTATTGTTGTTTATACTATATATGAATGTTGATCAGTAAAGGTCGAACCTGGAAACTACAACGCATCTTGTCTAGTTACTATACACCCCCACACATATTAATGGTTTATAGGCTCATAGTCGTTTTATCAACATTATATAACTGCTTTTGACTTGTGACTTGTGAAAATACTTTTTTCTGTAAGCTTGAAGCATCCTTTTTTATGGTTTTCATCATAGGGATGTTATATTCAGATATCCACCTATTTTTCCACGCTGCACTTGGAAAGATTACACATTTTATTGCAAATGCTAGTTCAAAGATTGTAAAAGAGATTATCACGATTGAAATAAAAAAGCAGGTATTTGGGATTAAATATGCTTTGATATTGTTAGGCGAGAAAAAAAGATATCTTTAAAAATAGACTACAATAACATTGGGAAATGATAAAATTGATTATCATTACTCCAATTATTTCTTTTTTAAATATCGCTTTTATCATCATTATCATTTTTAGTTTCATCATCATCATCATCATTGTCATAGTCATTACCAATATTATTATTAGGAAATGGTTTACGATCAGGCTTAAAAGATATAGGTTAAATTTATCATCTGTTTGGCTATGTTATGTTTCTTTATGTTCCAAATTTCAGAGAATTTCTTTCTCGTCACCCTCATTTTACAAATATACACAAAAGTTGTTGAAATTTTATCAGTTTAAATGTGATGATGAAATATTCTTCGGGTGTTTGTTGTTGTTGTTCTTTTTTATTTTTTTTATTCTTTTTTTTATTATTTTTTGAGATGACAAAATTAATGAAACTAAATTATCGGGAGACAATATTTTAAAATATTAAACTAATAATATATTTGGAATTATTTGACGTATAACCTATGAATATAATATGCAGAGAGAGCCAACACTAAGTAAATTATACTTTAATTGATAACATACTTAACTTTTATATGTTAACGGTTATGTTAACTTGAACTGCTGTTGCAAGAATGAATACTAGTTGAATACATAGGAGTATCCAGTTTTGATCGGAGTTGAAATACATCGATTATAATATTGGACTCTCTATTCAGGAGGCATTATAAATAAGACAAAAGATATCATTGTAATGTATCAAAAACAGTCTAGATATCCTGGAGCCTTCTAGTATATTTAGAAACATTCAACATATAAAGTATATTTATTTTCATGAAGAAAATAATACCATCTTAAAATTGGTTCTGGTATTCTTAAACATCCAGCATGATACGCATTATGAAGAGCTAATGGTTTGTTGTTGTTTTTCTTCATATTGTCTGAGTACTTTTGTATTAAAATTAGTGTACATTCTCTGTAACTTAAATTTTGCAACGTTTACAAATAGTTGAATGTAAAAATATGGAAATAAGATCAGGGGAATTCATATGTTTCAAGTGTTGCTCGAAGATGTCTAGATGCGTCAATAAAAGTCTTTTCATTTATAGGTACAACTAAGTAAACAAGATGTGATTATAGTTAATGCATATACAATATTTTCCTGATGATAATTTTGTCTATCTTTAGTTTTTATTACACATTGAATATTGCAAATTAACATATTTTTCCGTCGGAAATAAGTAATCACATTGAATAAGTGTATGTTCTATTATAACAGTGATACTCATAACAAAGTGACGTTGTTCAAAAATAATGATAAATACATGCTAAGACCTCTAGGTTGGTCCTTTAGGAGCATTGATACCAACAAGTTCAGTGTTGAAAATTAAAAATTGCTGACGCCGGTGGTAGATGGGCGTGAGGGATGTTGCATTTTTTTCAATTCTCCCTCATGAACAGAATCAATCCAACCGATTCTGTAATTTACTTCTATTTTGTTGTAATGAATACTTCCTAGGGAACAACCCATTTTTCAGATTTATTTGCATAGTTTGTATATATAAATTAATTAGCCTGATACATTATGTGGGTTGAAGTTTATGTCTGTATTTACAAAGATATCTACAACTGATAAGGTTCTGATAAAACTATATAATTTGTCTGCGTTATATGACTGTCATGTTGAATTTAATGGAAAATAGCTTATAACAATAGCTCTCTTATTTCTGTTGAAAAAAAATGTACGTTGGCAACAGACTTGTTTTATTATAAACGTTTACCGAAAAAATCGGAAACATGTAAAATAAAAGGTGACAAGAGATTCAAAGAGGGTTTGTTTGGTTTCATGGTTTTCAGTATTGTATTCGTATTTGTTAACCTTCGTTGAAACTCATGTTTATTCCTATTTTGGCTGATGAAATCGGATTCTTTATCAGTTTGTAATGTTAAAGTGGCATTATGCTTGTTTTGTCTTGTTGGTGTTTTTTTCGCTGTCAATTTAACTTCAATTGGTAATATTTTTTAAAAGATTCACTATTATAATTGTGATTGACAAATAATTGAAAATGATAATGTTTGGATAAAGTTTTAATAAAATTTAAAGACTGTCCCATTCGTTTTAAAAAATTTAACATTGCGATACATTTTAAACGATATTTATAAATTTTTCTCTAGGTCACAAGGAGTATTGATGTTTGTGAAAAAATTTGTTTCTTAAATGACCATAATG
Source organism: Ruditapes philippinarum (assembly GCF_026571515.1). NCBI lineage: Eukaryota > Metazoa > Mollusca > Bivalvia > Venerida > Veneridae > Ruditapes > Ruditapes philippinarum. The sequence goes on from NW_026858873.1 coordinate 75,870, forward strand.
TGCAAATTGGCAGTTAAACCCAAACAACCAAAAAAAAATCCTAAATGTAACATATTCATTTTCATTTAAAATATATGAGAATCTATGACTACTCGTATATGAGATAATCAGTAACAAAATCTGCTTTATTTAATATCACATATCACAGCTAGCTCTTTATTAAACAGGCATTGTTCAGTAGTTAAACCTTATCTTTCAATGTCAGCAAACGTTGCGAATTTATCTGTTGTTTTATTGCACTTTATTGCACTTTTGACATTTACAAGATCGGAACTAAAACTGGCAGTTAATCTTATACAGTCCTATGCTAAAATGCTTTTAACAGGTGCTTTGTTAATTTTCTGCTATTCTTTTCTGTTCGAATTCCCAGAGTGGATTTCCTCCTACGAAACAATATTTTAACGGAAATAAATGTATTCAGTATACGAGTGTTTTGGAATTAATATTTGAGGATTGGTGAGATAGTTTTATTTCTAAAAAAATGTTGCTTGTTGTGTTTTTGTTGTTGTTGTTGTTGTTGTTGGGGTTTGTTGTTGTTGTTTTTTTTTGTCAGTTGTTGAAATTGTTTTGGTATAAAATGAACAGCCTATATATAACCATAAAAATGAGCAAAGATTTAAGAATTAACTGATCGAACTGATAATAATTTTAATACCAAAATCGTTATAATACTAGAATTCTGATGTAAAAAATTACTTTGCCCAAAATAGTTATAATCCTGCTACCTTTTGTTGTACAAGGATATTTTTAATCATATCTAAAAAGGGCAGATAAAATTTTACAAAATTATTATACTGACAATTTCACAAAACTGTTTCGTTGAATAAAATTAATTATCACAATGTGTTCGGTTATATTTTGAAATAACAACATCAAATGAAAAACTGATTAACAGGATATAGAGCCCATTAATTCGGTTATAGGTGACTGCTTCGTGAAATTAGAAAATATTATATTCTATTTGTTATTCATTGTTTTACGTTATTGAAATTATAGCTCAATATATTCTGCAATCTTTGACTATGTGGTGGCACCACTAACTTGTTTTAAACGTATCGACACAGTCACTGATATGAATAACAAAAAAGTGTAAAAGGGAATAAAAAGATACACAGGTGGAAAAAATGGAAATGACAAATAAACAAACAAAGCCGATATTTATATATTTTAGATGTGTTGTTATTCAATGGCCGATTTTGAGGTAAGTTTATGTATATCTAATACTTACTCTGCTGAAAGCTGTTCAAACGGTATTCGTAGCCATTATGCCTCAGAAATCAAACATGCATTAAATAATGAATGTTTAAAGATGGATTAAGTGCATGTTAAATGTTAAGCAGCACTGAGCATGCTGTTATGTATCTTAAAGGTATTGTTGGTCATTTTTAACAATCTAAACTAGAACTCCGCGAGTCGGATGTGTCGCCTTGTGAACGGTATAGTTGTCACTTAGGCATTTTCTTCTAAAATATAGGTTATTTGTAAACACTTCTCTTTCAATGTACATGTACCTTTAACTTTAGTGGCATGCATTTGCACTGTTTGTAACAATGCTGCATGAGGATTCATAAAACTTCTATATTATCAAAAATAGAAATACCATGGACAAATTTGACACTGAAAGATCAAATGGAGGACCCTTTGATGAATTCTTAAGCTCAATGAAAAAAGCTTACATACCAAGATTGGGGTCAATCAAACTTTTAGTGACCAGGTTATGCTCTGGACAAGTCTATAAAAAAAGAAAAAAAAACAAAGGGGAAAAACCAAAAAAACATGAAATGATACATTTTTCAATATTTTATTATGAAGTTTCGCAAAAGCTTTTAAAGTGTAGGAGATTTGGCCCGGACAAAAATAAAGTATTATAATTAACAAAGGACAATAACTTTAAAATCATTAAGTACAGAGTACCGGTTCTTGTGCACTGCACATCTTCTGAAGTTTCAAGTCCATAGCTTTTATAGTTTCTGTAAAATGGCCGGGACAAAAATAAAGTATGAAAATTATCACAGGACAATAACTCAAAAATTAAGAAGTGCAGAGTAACGATTCTTGTGCACTGCACTTCAGGTAATTGAAAGAAGCATGCATGCCAAGTTTAGAGTAAACCTTACTTATAGTGACCGAGTTATGCTCCGTACAAGCCTAAGGGGACTCCGCCGCCGACAACAACGACGACGACATTGACGCCGCCTACAAAAGTAACCCCTATGTGTCAAGGTGACACAAAAAGGGTGTAAGCAAATGAACTAAAATTTGTCACACAAGTAATCAGTTCAAACGTACATCAATTGGTACAAAAATGTCGAAAAAATATTTTCAGTCCCTTCATGCCAAACACCTCAGTTTAGTCCTTTAATACTTGCAATGACAATACCTTCAGTGCTTGTCGTCGACCTTTATCCATTTCATCA